>NC_090438.1:913761751-913930719 GCF_031143425.1 Pleurodeles waltl | reverse complement strand
CTTGGATTCCCCTAGGTCTCTAGTTTTCAGAAATGCACAGGTTTGGTAGGTTTCCCTAGGTGCCGGCTGAGCTAGAGGCCAAAATCTACAGCTAGGCACTTTGCAAAAAACACCTCTGTTTTCTTTCAAAAATTTGGATGTGTCCACGTTGCGCTTTGGGGCATTCCCTATCGCGGGCGCTAGGCCTACCCACACAAGTGAGGTATCATTTTTATCGGGAGACTTAGGGGAACGCTGGGTAGAAGGAAATTTGTGGCTCCTCTCAGATTCCAGAACGTTCTGCCACAAAAATGTGAGGAACATGTGTTTTTTAACTTAATTTTGAGGTTTGCAAAGGATTCTGGGTAACAGAACCTGGTCCGAGCCACACAAGTCACCCCATCTTGGATTCCCCTAGGTCTCTAGTTTTCAGAAATGCACAGGTTTGGTAGGTTTCTCTAGGTGCCGGCTGAGCTAGAGGCCAAAATCTACAGGTAACACTTTGCAAAAAACACCTCTGTTTTCTTTAAAACATTTGGATGTGTCCACGTTGCGCTTTGGGGCGTTACCTGTCACGGGCGCTAGGCCTACCCACACAAGTGAGGTATCATTTTTATCGGGAGACTTGGGGGAACGCTGGGTGGAAGGAAATTTGTGGCTCCTCTCAGATTCCAGAACTTTCTGCCACAGAAATGTGAGGAACATGTGCTTTTTTTGCCAAATTATGAGGTTTGCAAAGGATTCTGGGTAACAGAACCTGGTCCGAGCCACACAAGTCACCCCATCTTGGATTCCCCTAGGTCTCTAGTTTTCAGAAATGCACAGGTTTGGTAGGTTTCCCTAGGTGCCGGCTAAGCTAGAGGCCAAAATCTACAGGTAGGCACTTTGCAAAAAACACCTTTGTTTTCTTTCAAAAATTTGGATGTGTCCACGTTTCGCTTTGGGGCGTTTCCTTTCGCGGGCGCTAGGCCTACCTACACAAGTGAGGTATCATTTTTATCGGGAGACTTGGGGGAACGCTGGGTGGAAGGAAATTTGTGGCTCCCATCAGATTCCAGAACTTTCTGCAACAGAAATTTGAGGAACATGTGTTTTTTTTGCCAAATTTTGAGGTTTGCAAAGGATTCTGGGTAACAGAACCTGGTCCGAGCCACACAAGTCACCCCATCTTGGATTCCCCTAGGTCTCTAAATTTCAGAAATGCACAGGTTTGGTAGGTTTCCCTAGGTGCCGGCTGAGCTAGAGGCCAAAATCTACAGGTAGGCACTTTCCAAAAAACACCTCTGTTTTCTTTAAAAAATTTGGATGTGTCCACGTTGCGCTTTGGGGCGTTTCCTGTCGCGGGCGCTAGGCCTACACACACAAGTGAGGTATCATTTTTATCGGGAGACTTGGGGGAATGCTGGTTGGAAGGAAACTTGTGGCTCCTCTCAGATTCCAGAACTTTCTGCCACAGAAATGTGAGGAACATGTGCTTTTTTGGCCAAATTTTGAGGTTTGAAAGGATTCTGGGTAACAGAACCTGGTCCGAGCAAACCAAGTCACCCCATCTTGGATTCCCATAGGTCTCTAGTTTTCAGAAATGCACAGGTTTGGTAGGTTCCCCTAGGTGCCGGCTGAGCTAGAGGCCAAAATCTACAGGTAACACTTTGCAAAAAACACCTCTGTTTTCATTAAAACATTTGGATGTGTCCACGTTGCGCTTTGGGGCGTTTTCCTGTCGCGGGCGCTAGGCCTACCCACACAAGTGAGGTATCATTTTTATCGGGAGACTTGGGGGAATGCTGGGTGGAAGGAAATTTGTGGCTCTTCTCAGATTCCAGAACTTTCTGCCACAGAAATGTGAGGAACATGTGTTTTTTTTGCCAAATTATGAGGTTTGCAAAGGATTCTGGGTAACAGAACCTGGTCCGAGCCACAAAAGTCACCCCATCTTGGATTCCCCTAGGTCTCTAAATTTCAGAAATGAACAGGTTTGGTAGGTTTCCCTAGGTGCAGGCTAAGCTAGAGGCCAAAATCTACAGGTAGGCACTTTGCAAAAAACACCTTTGTTTTCTTTCAAAAATTTGGGTGTGTCCGCGTTGCGCTTTGGGCTGTTTCCTGTCGCGGGCGCTAGGCCTACCCACACAAGTGAGGTATCATTTTTATCGGGAGACTTGGGGGATCGCTGGGTGGAAGGAAATTTGTGGCTCCTCTCAGATTCCAGAACTTTCTGCCACAGAAATGTGAGGAACATGTGCTTTTTTAGCCAAATTGTGAGGTTTGCAAAGGATTCTGGGTAACAGAACCTGGTCTGAGCCACACAAGTTAACCCATCTTGGATTCCCCTAGGTCTCTAGTTTTCTGAAATGCACAGGTTTGGTAGGTTTCCCTAGGTGCCGGCTGAGCTACAGGCCAAAATCTACAGGTAACACTTTGCAAAAAACGCCTCTGTTTTCTTTAAAACATTTGGATGTGTCCACGTTGCGCTTTGGGGCGTTACTTGTCGCGGGCGCTAGGCCTACCCACACAAGTGAGGTATCATTTTTATCGGGACACTTGGGGGAACGCTGGGTGGAAGGAAATTTGTGGCTCCTCTCAGATTCCAGAACTTTCTGCCACAGAAATGTGAGGAACATGTGTTTTTTTTGCCAAATTATGAGGTTTGCAAAGGATTCTGGGTAACAGAACCTGGTCCGAGCCACACAAGTCACCCCATCTTGGATTCCCCTAGGTCTCTAGTTTTCAGAAATGCACAGGTTTGTTAGGTTTCCCTAGGTGCCGGCTAAGCTAGAGGCCAAAATCTACAGGTAGGCACTTTGCAAAAAACACCTTTGTTTTCTTTCAAAAATTTGGATGTGTCCACGTTTCGCTTTGGGGCGTTTCCTGTCGCGGGCGCTAGGCCTACCTACACAAGTGAGGTATCATTTTTATCGGGAGACTTGGGGGAACGCTGGGTGGAAGGTAATTTGTGGCTCCCATCAGATTCCAGAACTTTCTGCCACAGAAATGTGAGGAACATGTGTTTTTTTTGCCAAATTGTGAGGTTTGCAAAGGATTCTGGGTAACAGAACCTGGTCCGAGCCACACAAGTCACCCCATCTTGGATTCCCCTAGGTCTCTAAATTTCAGAAATGCACAGGTTTGGTAGGTTTCCCTAGGTGCAGGCTAAGCTAGAGGCCAAAATCTACAGGTAGGCACTTTGCAAAAAACACCTTTGTTTTCTTTCAAAAATTTGGATGTGTCCGCGTTGCGCTTTGGGGCGTTTCCTGTCGCAGGCGCTAGGCCTACCCACACAAGTGAGGTATCATTTTTATCGGGAGACTTGGGGGAACGCTGGGTGGAAGGAAATTTGTGGCTCCTCTCAGATTTTAGAACTTTCTGCCACAGAAATGTGAGGAACATGTGCTTTTTTAGCCAAATTTTGAGGTTTGCAAAGGATTCTGGGTAACAGAACCTGGTCCGAGCCACACAAGTTAACCCATCTTGGATTCCCCTAGGTCTCTAGTTTTCTGAAATGCACAGGTTTGGTAGGTTTCCCTAGGTGCCGGCTGAGCTAGAGGCCAAAATCTACAGGTAGGCACTTTGCAAAAAACACCTCTGTTTTCTTTCAAAAATTTGGATGTGTCCACGTTGCGCTTTGGGGCGTTTCCTGTCGCGGGCGCTGGGCCTACCCACACAAGTGAGGTATCATTTTTATTGGGAGACTTGGGGGAATGCTGGTTGGAAGGAAATTTGTGGCTCCTCTCAGATTCCAGAACTTTCTGCCACAGAAATGTGAGGAACATGTGCTTTTTTGGCCAAATTTTGAGGTTTGAAAGGATTCTGGGTAACAGAACCTGGTCCGAGCCACCCAAGTCACCCCATCTTGGATTCCCATAGGTCTCTAGTTTTCAGAAATGCACAGGTTTGGTAGGTTTCCCTAGGTGCCGGCTGAGCTAGAGGCCAAAATCTACAGGTAACACTTTGCAAAAAACACCTCTGTTTTCTTTAAAACATTTGGATGTGTCCACGTTGCGCTTTGGGGCGTTACCTGTCGCGGGCGCTAGGCCTACCCACACAAGTGAGGTATCATTTTTATCGGGACACTTGGGGGAACGCTGGGTGGAAGGAAATTTGTGGCTCCTCTCAGATTCCAGAACTTTCTGCCACAGAAATGTGAGGAACATGTGTTTTTTTTGCCAAATTATGAGGTTTGCAAAGGATTCTGGGTAACAGAACCTGGTCCGAGCCACACAAGTCACCCCATCTTGGATTCCCCTAGGTCTCTAGTTTTCAGAAATGCACAGGTTTGTTAGGTTTCCCTAGGTGCCGGCTAAGCTAGAGGCCAAAATCTACAGGTAGGCACTTTGCAAAAAACACCTTTGTTTTCTTTCAAAAATTTGGATGTGTCCACGTTTCGCTTTGGGGCGTTTCCTGTCGCGGGCGCTAGGCCTACCCACACAAGTGAGGTATCATTTTTATCGGGAGACTTGGGGGAATGCTGGGTGGAAGGAAATTTGTGGCTCCTCTCAGATTCCAGAACTTTCTGCCACAGAAATGTGAGGAACATGTGTTTTTTTTGCCAAATTTTGAGGTTTGCAAAGGATTCTGGGTAACAGAACCTGGTCCGAGCCACAAAAGTCACCCCATCTTGGATTTATCTAGGTCTCTAAATTTCAGAAATGCACAGGTTTGGTAGGTTTCCCTAGGTGCAGGCTAAGCTAGAGGCCAAAATCTACAGGTAGGCACTTTGCAAAAAACACCTTTGTTTTCTTTCAAATATTTGGGTGTGTCCGCGTTGCGCTTTGGGGGGTTTCCTGTCGCGGGCGCTAGGCCTACCCACACAAGTGAGGTATCATTTTTATCGGGAGACTTGGGGGATCGCTGGGTGGAAGGAAATTTGTGGCTCCTCTCAGATTCCAGAACTTTCTGCCACAGAAATGTGAGGAACATGTGCTTTTTTAGCCAAATTTTGAGGTTTGCAAAGGATTCTGGGTAACAGAACCTGGTCCGAGCCACACAAGTCATCCCACCTTGGATTCCCCTAGGTCTCTAGTTTTCTGAAATGCACAGGTTTGGTAGGTTTCCCTAGGTGCCGGCTGAGCTAGAGGCCAAAATCTACAGGTAGGCACTTTGCAAAAAACACCTCTGTTTTCTTTCAAAAATTTGGATGTGTCCACGTTGCGCTTTGGGGCGTTTCCTGTCGCGGGCGCTAGGCCTACCCACGCAAGTGAGGTATCATTTTTATCGGGAAATTTGGGGGAATGCTGGGTGGAAGGAAATTTGTGGCTCCTCTCAGATTCCAGAACTTTCTGCCACAGAAATGTGAGGAACATGTGTTTTTTTTGCCAAATTATGAGGTTTGCAAAGGATTCTGGGTAACAGAACCTGGTCCGAGCCACACAAGTCACCCCATCTTGGATTCCCCTAGGTCTCTAGTTTTCAGAAATGCACAGGTTTGGTAGGTTTCCCTAGGTGCCGGCTAAGCTAGAGGCCAAAATCTACAGGTAGGCACTTTGCAAAAAACACCTTTGTTTTCTTTCAAAAATTTGGACGTGTCCACGTTTCGCTTTGGGGTGTTTCCTGTCGCGGGCGCTAGGCGTACCTACACAAGTGAGGTATCATTTTTATCGGGAGACTTGGGGGAACGCTGCGTGGAAGAAAATTTGTGGCTCCTATCAGATTCCAGAACTTTCTGCCACAGAAATGTGAGGAACATGTGCTTTTTTAGCCAAATTTTGAGGTTTGCAAAGGATTCTGGGTAACAGAACCTGGTCCGAGCCACACAAGTTAACCCATCTTGGATTCCCCTAGGTCTCTAGTTTTCTGAAATGCACAGGTTTGGTAGGTTTCCCTAGGTGCCGGCTGAGCTACAGGCCAAAATCTACAGGTAGGCACTTTGCAAAAAACACCTCTGTTTTCTTTCAAAAATTTGGATGTGTCCACGTTGCGCTTTTGGGTGTGTCCTGTCGCGGGCGCTAGGCCTACCACACAAGTGAGGTATCATTTTCATCGGGAGACTTGGGGGAATGCTGGGTGGAAGGAAATTTGTGGCTCCTCTCAGATTCCAGAACTTTCTGCCACAGAAATGTGAGGAACATGTGCTTTTTTAGCCAAATTTTGAGGTTTGCAAAGGATTCTGGGTAACAGAACCTGGTCCGAGCCACACAAGCTAACCCATCTTGGATTCCCCTAGGTCTCTAGTTTTCTGAAATGCACAGGTTTGGTAGGTTTCCCTAGGTGCGGGCTGAGCTAGAGGCCAAAATCTACAGGTAGGCACTTTGCAAAAAACACCTCGGTTTTCTTTCAAAAATTTGGATGTGTCCACGTTGCGCTTTGGGGCGTTTCCTGTCCCGGGCGCTAGGCCTACCCACACAAGTGAGGTAACATTTTTATCGGGAAATTTGGGGGAATGCTGGGTGGAAGGAAATTTGTGGCTCCTCTCAGATTCCAGAACTTTCTGCCACAGAAATGTGAGGAACATGTGTTTTTTTTGCCAAATTATGAGGTTTGCAAAGGATTCTGGGTAACAGAACCTGGTCCGAGCCACACAAGTCACCCCATCTTGGATTCCCCTAGGTCTCTAGTTTTCAGAAATGCACAGGTTTGGTAGGTTTCCCTAGGTGCCGGCTAAGCTAGAGGCCAAAATCTACAGGGAGGCACTTTGCAAAAAACACCTTTGTTTTCTTTCAAAAATTTGGACGTGTCCACGTTTCGCTTTGGGGTGTTTCCTGTCGCGGGCGCTAGGCGTACCTACACAAGTGAGGTATCATTTTTATCGGGAGACTTGGGGGAACGGTGGGTGGAAGAAAATTTGTGGCTCCTATCAGATTCCAGAACTTTCTGCCACAGAAATGTGAGGAACATGTGTTTTTTTTGCCAAATTTTGAGGTTTGCAAAGGATTCTGGGTAACAGAACCTGGTCCGAGCCACACAAGTCACCCCATCTTGGATTCCCCTAGGTCTCTAAATTTCAGAAATGCACAGGTTTGGTAGGTTTCCCTAGGTGCAGGCTAAGCTAGAGGCCAAAATCTACAGGTAGGCACTTTGCAAAAAACACCTTTGTTTTCTTTAAAAAATTTGGATGTGTCCGTGTTGCGCTTTGGGGCTTTACCTGTCGCGGGCGCTAGGCCTACCTACACAAGTGAGGTATCATTTTTATCGGGAGACTTGAAGGAACGCTGGGTGGAAGGAAATTTGTGGCTCCTCTCAGATTCCAGAACTTTCTGCCACAGAAATTTGAGGAACATGTGCTTTTTTAGCCAAATTTTGAGGTTTGCAAAGGATTCTGGGTAACAGAACCTGGTCCGAGCCACACAAGCTAACCCATCTTGGATTCCCCTAGGTCTCTAGTTTTCTGAAATGCACAGGTTTGGTAGGTTTCCCTAGGTGCAGGCTAAGCTAGAGGCTAAAATCTACAGGTAGGCACTTTGCAAAAAACACCTTTGTTTTCTTTCAAAAATTTGGGTGTGTCCGCGTTGCGCTTTGGGGGGTTGCCTGTCGCGGGCGCTAGGCCTACCCACACAAGTGAGGTATCATTTTTATCGGGAGACTTGGGGGAACGCTGGGTGGAAGGAAATTTGTGGCTCCTCTCAGATTCCAGAACTTTCTGCCACAGAAATATGAGGAACATGTGCTTTTTTAGCCAAATTTTGAGGTTTGCAAAGGATTCTGGGTAACAGAACCTGGTCCGAGCCACACAAGTTAACCCATCTTGGATTCCCCTAGGTCTCTAGTTTTCTGAAATACACAGGTTTGGTAGGTTGCCCTAGGTGCCGGCTGAACTAGAGGCCAAAATCTACAGGTAGGCACTTTGCAAAAAACACCTCTGTTTTCTTTCAAAAATTTGGATGTGTCCACGTTGCGCTTTGGGGCGTTTCCTGTCGCGGGCGCTAGGCCTACCCACACAAGTGAGGTATCATTTTTATCGGGAGACTTGGGGGAATGCTGGTTGGAAGGAAATTTGTGGCTCCTCTCAGATTCCAGAACTTTCTGCCACAGAAATGTGAGGAACATGTGCTTTTTTGGCCAAATTTTGAGGTTTGAAAGGATTCTGGGTAACAGAACCTGGTCCGAGCCACCCAAGTCACCCCATCTTGGATTCCCATAGGTCTCTAGTTTTCAGAAATGCACAGGTTTGGTAGGTTTCCCTAGGTGCCGGCTGAGCTAGAGGCCAAAATCTACAGGTAACACTTTGCAAAAAACACCTCTGTTTTCTTTAAAACATTTGGATGTGTCCACGTTGCGCTTTGGGGCGTTACCTGTCGTGGGCGCTAGGCCTACCCACACAAGTGAGGTATCATTTTTATCGGGACACTTGGGGGAACGCTGGGTGGAAGGAAATTTGTGGCTCCTCTCAGATTCCAGAACTTTCTGCCACAGAAATGTGAGGAACATGTGTTTTTTTTGCCAAATTATGAGGTTTGCAAAGGATTCTGGGTAACAGAACCTGGTCCGAGCCACACAAGTCACCCCATCTTGGATTCCCCTAGGTCTCTAGTTTTCAGAAATGCACAGGTTTGTTAGGTTTCCCTAGGTGCCGGCTAAGCTAGAGGCCAAAATCTACAGGTAGGCACTTTGCAAAAAACACCTTTGTTTTCTTTCAAAAATTTGGATGTGTCCACGTTTCGCTTTGGGGCGTTTCCTGTTGCGGGCGCTAGGCCTACCTACACAAGTGAGGTATCATTTTTATCGGGAGACTTGGGGGAACGCTGGGTGGAAGGAAATTTGTGGCTCCTCTCAGATTTTAGAACTTTCTGCCACAGAAATGTGAGGAACATGTGCTTTTTTAGCCAAATTTTGAGGTTTGCAAAGGATTCTGGGTAACAGAACCTGGTCCGAGCCACACAAGTTAACCCATCTTGGATTCCCCTAGCTCTCTAGTTTTCTGAAATGCACAGGTTTGGTAGGTTTCCCTAGGTGCCGGCTGAGCTAGAGGCCAAAATCTACAGGTAGGCACTTTGCAAAAAACACCTCTGTTTTCTTTCAAAAATTTGGATGTGTCCACGTTGCGCTTTGGGGCGTTTCCTGTCGCGGGCGCTAGGCCTACCCACACAAGTGAGGTATCATTTTTATCGGGAGACTTGGGGGAATGCTGGTTGGAAGGAAATTTGTGGCTCCTCTCAGATTCCAGAACTTTCTGCCACAGAAATGTGAGGAACATGTGCTTTTTTGGCCAAATTGGAGGTTTGATAGGATTCTGGGTAACAGAACCTGGTCCGAGCCACCCAAGTCACCCCATCTTGGATTCCCATAGGTCTCTAGTTTTCAGAAATGCACAGGTTTGGTAGGTTTCCCTAGGTACCGGCTGAGCTAGAGGCCAAAATCTACAGGTAACACTTTGCAAAAAACACCTCTGTTTTCTTTAAAACATTTGGATGTGTCCACGTTGCGCTTTGGGGCGTTACCTGTCGCGGGCGCTAGGCCTACCCACACAAGTGAGGTATCATTTTTATCGGGAGACTTGGGGGAATGCTGGGTGGAAGGAAATTTGTGGCTCCTCTCAGATTCCAGAACTTTCTGCCACAGAAATGTGAGGAACATGTGTTTTTTTTGCCAAATTATGAGGTTTGCAAAGGATTCTGGGTAACAGAACCTGGTCCGAGCCACAAAAGTCACCCCATCTTGGATTTTCCTAGGTCTCTAAATTTCAGAAATGCACAGGTTTGGTAGGTTTCCCTAGGTGCAGGCTAAGCTAGAGGCCAAAATCTACAGGTAGGCACTTTGCAAAAAACACCTTTGTTTTCTTTCAAATATTTGGGTGTGTCCGCGTTGTGCTTTGGGGGGTTTCCTGTCGCGGGCGCTAGGCCTACCCACACAAGTGAGGTATCATTTTTATCGGGAGACTTGGGGGATCGCTGGGTGGAAGGAAATTTGTGGCTCCTCTCAGATTCCAGAACTTTCTGCCACAGAAATGTGAGGAACATGTGCTTTTTTAGCCAAATTTTGAGGTTTGCAAAGGATTCTGGGTAACAGAACCTGGTCCGAGCCACACAAGTCATCCCATCTTGGATTCCCCTAGGTCTCTAGTTTTCTGAAATGCACAGGTTTGGTAGGTTTCCCTAGGTGCCGGCTGAGCTAGAGGCCAAAATCTACAGGTAGGCACTTTGCAAAAAACACCTCTGTTTTCTTTCAAAAATTTGGATGTGTCCACGTTGCGCTTTGGGGCGTTTCCTGTCGCGGGCGCTAGGCCTACCCACACAAGTGAGGTATCATTTTTATCGGGAGACTTGGGGGAACGCTGGGTGGAAGGAAATTTGTGGCTCCTCTCAGATTCCAGAACTTTCTGCCACAGAAATGTGAGGAACATGTGTTTTTTTTGCCAAATTATGAGGTTTGCAAAGAATTCTGGGTAACAGAACCTGGTACGAGCCACACAAGTCACCCCATCTTGGATTCCCCTAGGTCTCTAAATTTCAGAAATGCACAGGTTTGGTAGGTTTCCCTAGGTGCAGGCTAAGCTAGAGGCTAAAATCTACAGGTAGGCACTTTGCAAAAAACACCTTTGTTTTCTTTCAAAAATTTGGGTGTGTCCGCGTTGCGCTTTGGGGGGTTTCCTGTCGCGGGCGCTAGGCCTACCCACACAAGTGAGGTATCATTTTTATCGGGAGACTTGGGGGAACGCTAGGTGGAAGGAAATTTGTGGCTCCTCTCAGATTCCAGAACTTTCTGCCACAGAAATGTGTGGAACATGTGCTTTTTTAGCCAAATTTTGAGGTTTGCAAAGGATTCTGGGTAACAGAACCTGGTCCGAGCCACACAAGTTAACCCATCTTGGATTCCCCTAGGTCTCTAGTTTTCTGAAATGCACAGGTTTGGTAGGTTTCCCTAGGTGCTGGCTGAACTAGAGGCCAAAATCTACAGGTAGGCACTTTGCAAAAAACACCTCTGTTTTCTTTCAAAAATTTGGATGTGTCCACGTTGCGCTTTGGGGCGTTTCCTGTCGCGGGCGCTAGGCCTACCCACACAAGTGAGGTATCATTTTTATCGGGAGACTTGGGGGAATGCTGGGTGGAAGGAAATTTGTGGCTCCTCTCAGATTCCAGAACTTTCTGCCACAGAAATGTGAGGAACATGTGTTTTTTTTGCCAAATTATGAGGTTTGCAAAGGATTCTGGGTAACAGAACCTGGTCCGAGCCACACAAGTTAACCCATCTTGGATTCCCCTAGGTCTCTAGTTTTCTGAAATGCACAGGTTTGGTAGGTTTCCCTAGGTGCCGACTGAGCTAGAGGCCAAAATCTACAGGTAGGCACTTTGCAAAAAACACCTCTGTTTTCTTCCAAAAATTTGGATGTGTCCACGTTGCGCTTTGGGGCGTTTCCTGTCACGTGCGCTAGGCCTACCCACACAAGTGAGGTATCATTTTTATCGGGAGACTTGGGGGAACGCTGGGTGGAAGGAAATTTGTGGCTCCTCTCAGATTCCAGAACTTTCTGCCACAGAAATGTGAGGAACATGTGTTTTTTTTGCCAAATTATGAGGTTTGCAAAGGATTCTGGGTAACAGAACCTGGTCCGAGCCACACAAGTCACCCCATCTTGGATTCCCCTAGGTCTCTAGTTTTCAGAAATGCACAGGTTTGGTAGGTTTCCCTAGGTGCCGGCTAAGCTAGAGGCCAAAATCTACAGGTAGGCACTTTGCAAAAAACACCTTTGTTTTCTTTCAAAAATGTGGATATGTCCACGTTTCGCTTTGGGGCGTTTCCTGTCGCGGGCGCTAGGCCTACCTACACAAGTGAGGTATCATTTTTATTGGGAGACTTGGGGGAACGCTGGGTGGAAGGTAATTTGTGGCTCCCATCAGATTCCAGAACTTTCTGCCACAGAAATGTGAGGAACATGTGTTTTTTTTGCCTAATTTTGAGGTTTGCAAAGGATTCTGGGTAACAGAACCTGGTCCGAGCCACACAAGTCACCCCATCTTGGATTCCCCTAGGTCTCTAGTTTTCAGAAATGCACAGGTTTGGTAGGTTTCCCTAGGTGCCGGCTGAGCTTTAGGCCAAAATCTACAGGTAGGCACTTTGTAAAAAACACTTCTGTTTTCTTTCAAAAATTTGGATGTGTCCACGTTGCGCTTTGGGGCGTTTCATGTCGCGGGCGCTAGGCCTACCCACACAAGTGAGGTATCATTTTTATCGAGAGACTTGGGGGAATGCTTGGTGGAAGGAAATTTGTGGCTCCTCTCAGATTCCAGAACTTTCTGCCACAGAAATGTGAGGAACTTGTGCTTTTTTAGCGAAATTTTGAGGTTTGCAAAGGATTCTGGGTAACAGAACCTGGTCCGAGCCACACAAGTTAACCCATCTTGGATTCCCCTAGGTCTCTAGTTTTCTGAAATGCACAGGTTTGGTAGGTTTCCCTAGGTGCCGCCTGAGCTAGAGGCCAAAATCTACAGGTAGGCACTTTGCAAAAAACACCTCTGTTTTCTTTCAAAAATTTGGATGTGTCCACGTTGCGCTTTGGGGCGTTTCCTGTCACGTGCGCTAGGCCTACCCACACAAGTGAGGTATCATTTTTATCGGGAGACTTGGGGGAACGCTGGGTGGAAGGAAATTTGTGGCTCCTCTCAGATTCCAGAACTTTCTGCCACAGAAATGTGAGGAACATGTGGTTTTTTTGCCAAATTATGAGGTTTGCAAAGGATTCTGGGTAACAGAACCTGGTCCGAGCCACACAAGTCACCCCATCTTGGATTCCCCTAGGTCTCTAGTTTTCAGAAATGCACAGGTTTGGTAGGTTTCCCTAGGTGCCGGCTAAGCTAGAGGCCAAAATCTACAGGTAGGCACTTTGCAAAAAACACCTTTGTTTTCTTTCAAAAATTTGGATATGTCCACGTTTCGCTTTGGGGCGTTTCCTGTCGCGGGCGCTAGGCCTACCTACACAAGTGAGGTATCCTTTTTATCGGGAGACTTGGGGGAACGCTGGGTGGAAGGTAATTTGTGGCTCCCATCAGATTCCAGAACTTTCTGCCACAGAAATGTGAGGAACATGTGTTTTTTTTGCCAAATTTTGAGGTTTGCAAAGGATTCTGGGTAACAGAACCTGGTCCGAGCCACACAAGTCACCCCATCTTTGATTCCCCTAGGTCTCTAAATTTCAGAAATGCACAGGTTTGGTAGGTTTCCCTAGGTGCAGGCTAAGCTAGAGGCCAAAATCTGCAGGTAGGCACTTTGCAAAAAACACCTTTGTTTTCTTTCAAAAATTTGGATGTGTCCGCGTTGCGCTTTGGGGCGTTTCCTGTCGCAGGCGCTAGGCCTACCCACTCAAGTGAGGTATCATTTTTATCGGGAGACTTGGGGGAACGCTGGGTGGAAGGAAATTTGTGGCTCCTCTCAGATTTTAGAACTTTCTGCCACAGAAATGTGAGGAACATGTGCTTTTTTAGCCAAATTTTGAGGTTTGCAAAGGATTCTGGGTAACAGAACCTGGTCCGAGCCACACAAGTTAACCCATCTTGGATTCCCCTAGGTCTCTAGTTTTCTGAAATGCACAGGTTTGGTAGGTTTCCCTAGGTGCCGGCTGAGCTAGAGGCCAAAATCTACAGGTAGGCACTTTGCAAAAAACACCTCTGTTTTCTTTCAAAAATTTGGATGTGTCCACGTTGCGCTTTGGGGCGTTTCCTGTCGCGGGCGCTAGGCCTACCCACACAAGTGAGGTATCATTTTTATCGGGAGACTTGGGGGAATGGTTGTTGGAAGGAAATTTGTGGCTCCTCTCAGATTCCAGAACTTTCTGCCACAGAAATGTGAGGAACACGTGCTTTTTTGGCCAAATTTTGAGGTTTGAAAGGATTCTGGGTAACAGAACCTGGTCCGAGCCACCCAAGTCACCCCATCTTGGATTCCCATAGGTCTCTAGTTTTCAGAAATGCACAGGTTTGGTAGGTTTCCCTAGGTGCCGGCTGAGCTAGAGGCCAAAATCTACAGGTAACACTTTGCAAAAAACACCTCTGTTTTCTTTAAAACATTTGGATGTGTCCACGTTGCGCTTTGGGGCGTTACCTGTCGCGGGCGCTAGGCCTACCCACACAAGTGAGGTATCATTTTTATCGGGAGACATGGGGGAATGCTGGGTGGAAGGAAATTTGTGGCTCCTCTCAGATTCCAGAACTTTCTGCCACAGAAATGTGAGGAACATGTGTTTTTTTTGCCAAATTATGAGGTTTGCAAAGGATTCTGGGTAACAGAACCTGGTCCGAGCCACAAAAGTCACCCCATCTTGGATTCCCCTAGGTCTCTAAATTTCAGAAATGCACAGGTTTGGTAGGTTTCCCTAGGTGCAGGCTAAGCTAGAGGCCAAAATCTACAGGTAGGCACTTTGCAAAAAACACCTTTGTTTTCTTTCAAATATTTGGGTGTGTCCGCGTTGCGCTTTGGGGGGTTTCCTGTCGCGGGTGCTAGGCCTACTCACACAAGTGAGGTATCATTTTTATCGGGAGACTTGGGGGATCGCTGGGTGGAAGGAAATTTGTGGCTCCTCTCAGATTCCAGAACTTTCTGCCACAGAAATGTGAGGAACATGTGCTTTTTTAGCCAAATTTTGAGGTTTGCAAAGGATTCTGGGTAACAGAACCTGGTCCGAGCCACACAAGTTAACCCATCTTGGATTCCCCTAGGTCTCTAGTTTTCTGAAATGCACAGGTTTGGTAGGTTTCCCTAGGTGCCGGCTGAGCTAGAGGCCAAAATCTACAGGTAGGCACTTTGCAAAAAACACCTCTGTTTTCTTTCAAAAATTTAGATGTGTCCACGTTGCGCTTTGGGGCGTTTCCTGTTGCGGGCGCTAGGCCTACCCACACAAGTGAGGTATCATTTTTATCGGGAAATTTGGGGGAATGCTGGGAGGAAGGAAATTTGTGGCTCCTCTCAGATTCCAGAACTTTCTGCGACAGAAATGTGAGGAACATGTGTTTTTTTTGCCAAATTATGAGGTTTGCAAAGGATTCTGGGTAACAGAACCTGGTCCGAGCCACACAAGTCACCCCATCTTGGATTCCCCTAGGTCTCTAGTTTTCAGAAATGCACAGGTTTGGTAGGTTTCCCTAGGTGCCGGCTAAGCTAGAGGCCAAAATCTACAGGTAGGCACTTTGCAAAAAACACCTTTGTTTTCTTTAAAAAATGTGGATGTGTCCACGTTTCACTTTGGGGCGTTTCCTGCCGCGGGCGCTAGGCCTACCTACACAAGTGAAGTATCATTTTTATCGGGAGACTTGGGGGAACGCTGGGTGGAAGGAAATTTGTGGCTCCTCTCAGATTCCAGAACTTTCTGCCACAGAAATGTGAGGAATATGTGTTTTTTTTGCCAAATTATGAGGTTTGCAAAGGATTCTGGGTAACAGAACCTGGTCCGAGCAACACAAGTCACCCCATCTTGGATTCCCCTAGGTCTCTAGTTTTCAGAAATGCACAGGTTTGGTAGGTTTCCCTAGGTGCCGGCTGAGCTAGAGGCCAAAATCTACAGGTAACACTTTGCAAAAAACACCTCTGTTTTCTTTAAAACATTTGGATGTGTCCACGTTGCGCTTTGGGGCGTTACCTGTCGCGGGCGCTAGGCCTACCCACACAAGTGAGGTATCATTTTTATCGGGACACTTGGGGGAACGCTGGGTGGAAGGAAATTTGTGGCTCCTCTCAGATTCCAGAACTTTCTGCCACAGAAATGTGAGGAACATGTGTTTTTTTTGCCAAATTATGAGGTTTGCAAAGGATTCTGGGTAACAGAACCTGGTCCGAGCCACACAAGTCACCCCATCTTGGATTCCCCTAGGTCTCTAGTTTTCAGAAATGCACAGGTTTGGTAGGTTTCCCTAGGTGCCGGCTAAGCTAGAGGCCAAAATCTACAGGTAGGCACTTTGCAAAAAACACCTTTGTTTTCTTTCAAAAATTTGGATGTGTCCACGTTTCGCTTTGGGGCGTTTCCTGTCGCGGGCGCTAGGCCTACCTACACAAGTGAGGTATCATTTTTATCGGGAGACTTGGGGGAACGCTGGGCGGAAGGTAATTTGTGGCTCCCATCAGATTCCAGAACTTTCTGCCACAGAAATGTGAGGAACATGTGTTTTTTTTGTCAAATTTTGAGGTTTGCAAAGGATTCTGGGTAACAGAACCTGGTCCGAGCCACACAAGTCACCCCATCTTGGATTCCCCTAGGTCTCTAAATTTCAGAAATGCACAGGTTTGGTAGGTTTCCCTAGGTGCAGGCTAAGCTAGAGGCCAAAATCTACAGGTAGGCACTTTGCAAAAAACACCTTTGTTTTCTTTCAAAAATTTGGATGTGTCCGCGTTGCGCTTTGGGGCTTTTCCTGTCGCGGGCGCTAGGCCTACCCACACAAGTGAGGTATCATTTTTATCGGGAGACTTGGGGAAACGCTGGGTGGAAGGAAATTTGTGGCTCCTCTCAGATTCCAGAACTTTCTGCCACAGAAATTTGAGGAACATGTGCTTTTTTAGCCAAATTTTGAGGTTTGCAAAGGATTCTGGGTAACAGAACCTGGTCCGAGCCACACAAGCTAACCCATCTTGGATTCCCCTAGGTCTCTAGTTTTCTGAAATGCACAGGTTTGGTAGGTTTCCCTAGGTGCGGGCTGAGCTAGAGGCCAAAATCTACAGGTAGGCACTTTGCAAAAAACACCTCTGTTTTCTTTCAAAAATTTGGATGTGTCCACGTTGCGCTTTGGGGCGTTTCCTGTCCCGGGACCAAGGCCTACCCACACAAGTGAGGTAACATTTTTATCGGGAAATTTGGGGGAATGCTGGGTGGAAGGAAATTTGTGGCTCCTCTCAGATTCCAGAACTTTCTGCCACAGAAATGTGAGGAACATGTGTTTTTTTTGCCAAATTATGAGGTTTGCAAAGGATTTTGGGTAACAGAACCTGGTCCGAGCCACACAAGTCACCCCATCTTGGATTCCCCTAGGTCTCTAGTTTTCAGAAATGCACAGGTTTGGTAGGTTTCCCTAGGTGCCGGCTAAGCTAGAGGCCAAAATCTACAGGGAGGCACTTTGCAAAAAACACCTTTGTTTTCTTTCAAAAATTTGGACGTGTCCACGTTTCGCTTTGGGGTGTTTCCTGTCGCGGGCGCTAGGCGTACCTACACAAGTGAGGTATCATTTTTATCGGGAGACTTGGGGGAACGGTGGGTGGAAGAAAATTTGTGGCTCCTATCAGATTCCAGAACTTTCTGCCACAGAAATGTGAGGAACATTCGCTTTTTTAGCCAAATTTTGAGGTTTGAAAGGATTCTGGGTAACAGAACCTGGTCCGAGCCACCCAAGTCACCCCATCTTGGATTCCCATAGGTCTCTAGTTTTCAGAAATGCACAGGTTTGGTAGGTTTCCCTAGATGCCGGCTGAGCTAGAGGCCAAAATCTACAGGTAACACTTTGCAAAAAACACCTCTGTTTTCTTTAAAACATTTGGATGTGTCCATGTTGCGCTTTGGGGCTTTACCTGTCGCGGGCGCTAGGCCTACCTACACAAGTGAGGTATCATTTTTATCGGGAGACTTGGGGGAACGCTGGGTGGAAGGAAATTTGTGGCTCCTCTCAGATTCCAGAACTTTCTACCACAGAAATGTGAGGAACATGTGTTTTTTTTGCCAAATTATGAGGTTTGCAAAGGATTCTGGGTAACAGAACCTGGTACGAGCCACACAAGTCACCCCATCTTGGATTCCCATAGGTCTCTAGTTTTCAGAAATGCACAGGTTTGGTAGGTTTCCCTAGGTGCCGGCTGAGCTAGAGCCCAAAATCTACAGGTAACACTTTGCAAAAAACACCTCTGTTTTCTTTCAAAAATTTGGATGTGTCCACGTTGCGCTTTGGGGCGTTTCCTGTCGCGGGCGCTAGGCCTACCCACACAAGTGAGGTATCATTTTTATCAGGAGACTTGGGGGAATGCTGGTTGGAAGGAAATTTGTGGCTCCTCTCAGATTCCAGAACTTTCTGCCACAGAAATGTGAGGAACATGTGCTTTTTTAGCCAAATTTTGAGGTTTGAAAGGATTCTGGGTAACAGAACCTGGTCCGAGCCACCCAAGTCACCCCATCTTGGATTCCCACAGATCTCTAGTTTTCAGAAATGCACAGGTTTGGCAGGTTTCCCTAGGTGCCGGCTGAGCTAGAGGCCAAAATCTACAGGTAACACTTTGCAAAAAACACCTCTGTTTTCTTTCAAAAATTTGGATGTGTCCACGTTGCGCTTTGGGGCGTTTCCTGTCGCGGGCGCTAGGCCTACCCACACAAGTGAGGTATCATTTTTATCGGGACACTTGGGGGAACGCTGGGTGGAAGGACATTTGTGGCTCCTCTAAGATTCCAGAACTTTCTGCCACAGAAATGTGAGGAACATGTGTTTTTTTTGCCAAATTATGAGGTTTGCAAAGGATTCTGGGTAACAGAACCTGGTCCGAGCCACCCAAGTCACCCCATCTTGGATTCCCACAGATCTCTAGTTTTCAGAAATGCACAGGTTTGGTAGGTTTCCCTAGGTGCCGGCTGAGCTAGAGGCCAAAATCTACAGGTAACACTTTGCAAAAAACACCTCTGTTTTCTTTAAAACATTTGGATGTGTCCACGTTGCGCTTTGGGGCTTTACCTGTCGCGGGCGCTAGGCCTACCTACACAAGTGAGGTATCATTTTTATCGGGAGACTTGGGGGAACGCTGGGTGGAAGGAAATTCGTGGCTCCTCTCAGATTCCAGAACTTTCTGCCACAGAAATGTGAGGAACATGTGTTTTTTTTGCCAAATTATGAGGTTTGTAAAGAATTCTGGGTAACAGAACCTGGTACGAGCCACACAAGTCACCCCATCTTGGATTCCCCTAGGTCTCTAAATTTCAGAAATGCACAGGTTTGGTAGGTTTCCCTAGGTGCAGGCTAAGCTAGAGGCTAAAATCTACAGGTAGGCACTTTGCAAAAAACACCTTTGTTTTCTTTCAAAAATTTGGGTGTGTCCGCGTTGCGCTTTGGGGGGTTTCCTGTCGCGGGCGCTAGGCCTACCCACACAAGTGAGGTATCATTTTTATCGGGAGACTTGGGGGAACGCTAGGTGGAAGGAAATTTGTGGCTCCTCTCAGATTCCAGAACTTTCTGCCACAGAAATGTGAGGAACATGTGCTTTTTTAGCCAAATTTTGAGGTTTGCAAAGGATTCTGGGTAACAGAACCTGGTCCGAGCCACACAAGTTAACCCATCTTGGATTCCCCTAGGTCTCTAGTTTTCTGAAATGCACAGGTTTGGTAGGTTTCCCTAGGTGCTGGCTGAACTAGAGGCCAAAATCTACAGGTAGGCACTTTGCAAAAAACACCTCTGTTTTCTTTCAAAAATTTGGATGTGTCCACGTTGCGCTTTGGGGCGTTTCCTGTCGCGGGCGCTAGGCCTACCCACACAAGTGAGGTATCATTTTTATCGGGAGACTTGGGGGAATGCTGGGTGGAAGGAAATTTGTGGCTCCTCTCAGATTCCAGAACTTTCTGCCACAGAAATGTGAGGAACATGTGTTTTTTTTGCCAAATTATGAGGTTTGCAAAGGATTCTGGGTAACAGAACCTGGTCCGAGCCACACAAGTTAACCCATCTTGGATTCCCCTAGGTCTCTAGTTTTCTGAAATGCACAGGTTTGGTAGGTTTCCCTAGGTGCCGACTGAGCTAGAGGCCAAAATCTACAGGTAGGCACTTTGCAAAAAACACCTGTTTTCTTTCAAAAATTTGGATGTGTCCACGTTGCGCTTTGGGGCGTTTCCTGTCACGTGCGCTAGGCCTACCCACACAAGTGAGGTATCATTTTTATCGGGAGACGTGGGGGAACGCTGGGTGGAAGGAAATTTGTGGCTCCTCTCAGATTCCAGAACTTTCTGCCACAGAAATGTGAGGAACATGTGTTTTTTTTGCCAAATTATGAGGTTTGCAAAGGATTCTGGGTAACAGAACCTGGTCCGAGCCACACAAGTCACCCCATCTTGGATTCCCCTAGGTCTCTAGTTTTCAGAAATGCACAGGTTTGGTAGGTTTCCCTAGGTGCCGGCTAAGCTAGAGGCCAAAATCTACAGGTAGGCACTTTGCAAAAAACACCTTTGTTTTCTTTCAAAAATTTGGATATGTCCACGTTTCGCTTTGGGGCGTTTCCTGTCGCGGGCGCTAGGCCTACCTACACAAGTGAGGTATCATTTTTATTGGGAGACTTGGGGGAACGCTGGGTGGAAGGTAATTTGTGGCTCCCATCAGATTCCAGAACTTTCTGCCACAGAAATGTGAGGAACATGCGTTTTTTTTGCCAAATTTTGAGGTTTGCAAAGGATTCTGGGTAACAGAACCTGGTCCGAGCCACACAAGTCACCCCATCTTGGATTCCCCTAGGGCTCTAGTTTTCAGAAATGCACAGGTTTGGTAGGTTTCCCTAGGTGCCGGCTGAGCTTTAGGCCAAAATCTACAGGTAGGCACTTTGTAAAAAACACTTCTGTTTTCTTTCAAAAATTTGGATGTGTCCGCGTTGCGCTTTGGGGCGTTTCCTGTCGCGGGCGCTAGGCCTACCCACACAAGTGAGGTATCATTTTTATCGAGAGACTTGGGGGAATGCTTGGTGGAAGGAAATTTGTGGCTCCTCTCAGATTCCAGAACTTTCTGCCACAGAAATGTGAGGAACTTGTGCTTTTTTAGCCAAATTTTGAGGTTTGCAAAGGATTCTGGGTAACAGAACCTGGTCCGAGCCACACAAATTAACCCATCTTGGATTCCCCTAGGTCTCTAGTTTTCTGAAATGCACAGGTTTGGTAGGTTTCCCTAGGTGCCGACTGAGCTAGAGGCCAAAATCTACAGGCAGGCACTTTGCAAAAAACACCTCTGTTTTCTTTCAAAAATTTGGATGTGTCCACGTTGCGCTTTGGGGCGTTTCCTGTCACGTGCGCTAGGCCTACCCACACAAGTGAGGTATCATTTTTATCGGGAGACTTGGGGGAACGCTGGGTGGAAGGAAATTTGTGGCTCCTCTCAGATTCCAGAACTTTCTGCCACAGAAATGTGAGGAACATGTGTTTTTTTTGCCAAATTATGAGGTTTGCAAAGGATTCTGGGTAACAGAACCTGGTCCGAGCCACACAAGTCACCCCATCTTGGATTCCCCTAGGTCTCTAGTTTTCAGAAATGCACAGGTTTGGTAGGTTTCCCTAGGTGCCGGCTAAGCTAGAGGCCAAAATCTACAGGTAGGCACTTTGCAAAAAACACCTTTGTTTTCTTTCAAAAATTTGGATATGTCCACGTTTCGCTTTGGGGCGTTTCCTGTCGCGGGCGCTAGGCCTACCTACACAAGTGAGGTATCCTTTTTATCGGGAGACTTGGGGGAACGCTGGGTGGAAGGTAATTTGTGGCTCCCATCAGATTCCAGAACTTTCTGCCACAGAAATGTGAGGAACATGTGTTTTTTTTGCCAAATTTTGAGGTTTGCAAAGGATTCTGGGTAACAGAACCTGGTCCGAGCCACACAAGTCACCCCATCTTTGATTCCCCTAGGTCTCTAAATTTCAGAAATGCACAGGTTTGGTAGGTTTCCCTAGGTGCAGGCTAAGCTAGAGGCCAAAATCTGCAGGTAGGCACTTTGCAAAAAACACCTTTGTTTTCTTTCAAAAATTTGGATGTGTCCGCGTTGCGCTTTGGGGCGTTTCCTGTCGCAGGCGCTAGGCCTACCCACTCAAGTGAGGTATCATTTTTATCGGGAGACTTGGGGGAACGCTGGGTGGAAGGAAATTTGTGGCTCCTCTCAGATTTTAGAACTTTCTGCCACAGAAATGTGAGGAACATGTGCTTTTTTAGCCAAATTTTGAGGTTTGCAAAGGATTCTGGGTAACAGAACCTGGTCCGAGCCACACAAGTTAACCCATCTTGGATTCCCCTAGGTCTCTAGTTTTCTGAAATGCACAGGTTTGGTAGGTTTCCCTAGGTGCCGGCTGAGCTAGAGGCCAAAATCTACAGGTAGGCACTTTGCAAAAAACACCTCTGTTTTCTTTCAAAAATTTGGATGTGTCCACGTTGCGCTTTGGGGCGTTTCCTGTCGCGGGCGCTAGGCCTACCCACACAAGTGAGGTATCATTTTTATCGGGAGACTTGGGGGAATGGTTGTTGGAAGGAAATTTGTGGCTCCTCTCAGATTCCAGAACTTTCTGCCACAGAAATGTGAGGAACACGTGCTTTTTTGGCCAAATTTTGAGGTTTGAAAGGATTCTGGGTAACAGAACCTGGTCCGAGCCACCCAAGTCACCCCATCTTGGATTCCCATAGGTCTCTAGTTTTCAGAAATGCACAGGTTTGGTAGGTTTCCCTAGGTGCCGGCTGAGCTAGAGGCCAAAATCTACAGGTAACACTTTGCAAAAAACACCTCTGTTTTCTTTAAAACATTTGGATGTGTCCACGTTGCGCTTTGGGGCGTTACCTGTCGCGGGCGCTAGGCCTACCCACACAAGTGAGGTATCATTTTTATCGGGAGACATGGGGGAATGCTGGGTGGAAGGAAATTTGTGGCTCCTCTCAGATTCCAGAACTTTCTGCCACAGAAATGTGAGGAACATGTGTTTTTTTTGCCAAATTATGAGGTTTGCAAAGGATTCTGGGTAACAGAACCTGGTCCGAGCCACAAAAGTCACCCCATCTTGGATTCCCCTAGGTCTCTAAATTTCAGAAATGCACAGGTTTGGTAGGTTTCCCTAGGTGCAGGCTAAGCTAGAGGCCAAAATCTACAGGTAGGCACTTTGCAAAAAACACCTTTGTTTTCTTTCAAATATTTCGGTGTGTCCGCGTTGCGCTTTGGGGGGTTTCCTGTCGCGGTGCTAGGCCTACTCACACAAGTGAGGTATCATTTTTATCGGGAGACTTGGGGGATCGCTGGGTGGAAGGAAATTTGTGGCTCCTCTCAGATTCCAGAACTTTCTGCCACAGAAATGTGAGGAACATGTGCTTTTTTAGCCAAATTTTGAGGTTTGCAAAGGATTCTGGGTAACAGAACCTGGTCCGAGCCACACAAGTTAACCCATCTTGGATTCCCCTAGGTCTCTAGTTTTCTGAAATGCACAGGTTTGGTAGGTTTCCCTAGGTGCCGGCTGAGCTAGAGGCCAAAATCTACAGGTAGGCACTTTGCAAAAAACACCTCTGTTTTCTTTCAAAAATTTAGATGTGTCCACGTTGCGCTTTGGGGCGTTTCCTGTTGCGGGCGCTAGGCCTACCCACACAAGTGAGGTATCATTTTTATCGGGAAATTTGGGGGAATGCTGGGTGGAAGGAAATTTGTGGCTCCTCTCAGATTCCAGAACTTTCTGCGACAGAAATGTGAGGAACATGTGTTTTTTTTGCCAAATTATGAGGTTTGCAAAGGATTCTGGGTAACAGAACCTGGTCCGAGCCACACAAGTCACCCCATCTTGGATTCCCCTAGGTCTCTAGTTTTCAGAAATGCACAGGTTTGGTAGGTTTCCCTAGGTGCCGGCTAAGCTAGAGGCCAAAATCTACAGGTAGGCACTTTGCAAAAAACACCTTTGTTTTCTTTCAAAAATGTGGATGTGTCCACGTTTCACTTTGGGGCGTTTCCTGCCGCGGGCGCTAGGCCTACCTACACAAGTGAAGTATCATTTTTATCGGGAGACTTGGGGGAACGCTGGGTGGAAGGAAATTTGTGGCTCCTCTCAGATTCCAGAACTTTCTGCCACAGAAATGTGAGGAATATGTGTTTTTTTTGCCAAATTATGAGGTTTGCAAAGGATTCTGGGTAACAGAACCTGGTCCGAGCAACACAAGTCACCCCATCTTGGATTCCCCTAGGTCTCTAGTTTTCAGAAATGCACAGGTTTGGTAGGTTTCCCTAGGTGCCAGCTAAGCTAGAGGCCAAAATCTACAGGGAGGCACTTTGCAAAAAACACCTTTGTTTTCTTTCAAAAATTTGGACGTGTCCACGTTTCGCTTTTGGGTGTTTCCTGTCGCGGGCGCTAGGCGTACCTACACAAGTGAGGTATCATTTTTATCGGGAGACTTGGGGGAACGCTGGGTGGAAGAAAATTTGTGGCTCCTATCAGATTCCAGAACTTTCTGCCACAGAAATGTGAGGAACATGTGATTTTTTAGCCAAATTTTGAGGTTTGAAAGGATTCTGGGTAACAGAACCTGGTCCGAGCCACACAAGTCACCCCATCTTGGATTCCCCTAGGTCTCTAGTTTTCAGAAATGCACAGGTTTGGTAGGTTTCCCTAGGTGCCGGCTGAGCTAGAGGCCAAAATCTACAGGTAACACTTTGCAAAAAACACCTCTGTTTTCTTTAAAACATTTGGATGTGTCCACGTTGCGCTTTGGGGCGTTACCTGTCGCGGGCGCTAGGCCTACCCACACAAGTGAGGTATCATTTTTATCGGGACACTTGGGGGAACGCTGGGTGGAAGGAAATTTGTGGCTCCTCTCAGATTCCAGAACTTTCTGCCACAGAAATGTGAGGAACATGTGTTTTTTTTGCCAAATTATGAGGTTTGCAAAGGATTCTGGGTAACAGAACCTGGTCCGAGCCACAAAAGTCACCCCATCTTGGATTCCCCTAGGTCTCTAGTTTTCAGAAATGCACAGGTTTGGTAGGTTTCCCTAGGTGCCGGCTAAGCTAGAGGCCAAAATCTACAGGTAGGCACTTAGCAAAAAACACCTTTGTTTTCTTTCAAAAATTTGGATGTGTCCACGTTTCGCTTTGGGGCGTTTCCTGTCGCGGGCGCTAGGCCTACCTACACAAGTGAGGTATCATTTTTATCGGGAAACTTGGGGGAACGCTGGGTGGAAGGTAATTTGTGGCTCCCATCAGATTCCAGAACTTTCTGCCACAGAAATGTGAGGAACATGTGTTTTTTTTGTCAAATTTTGAGGTTTGGAAAGGATTCTGGGTAACAGAACTTGGTCCGAGCCACACAAGTCACCCCATCTTGGATTCCCCTAGGTCTCTAAATTTCAGAAATGCACAGGTTTGGTAGGTTTCCCTAGGTGCAGGCTAAGCTAGAGGCCAAAATCTACAGGTAGGCACTTTGCAAAAAACACCTTTGTTTTCTTTCAAAAATTTGGATGTGTCCGCGTTGCGCTTTGGGGCGTTTCCTGTCGCGGGCGCTAGGCCTACCCACACAAGTGAGGTATCATTTTTATCGGGAGACTTGGGGGAACGCTGGGTGGAAGGAAATTTGTGGCTCCTCTCAGATTCCAGAACTTTCTGCCACAGAAATGTGAGGAACATGTGCTTTTTTAGCCAAATTTTGAGGTTTGAAAGGATTCTGGGTAACAGAACCTGGTCCGAGCCACCCAAGTCACCCCATCTTGGATTCCCATAGGTCTCTAGTTTTCAGAAATGCACAGGTTTGGTAGGTTTCCCTAGGTGCCGGCTGAGCTAGAGGCCAAAATCTACAGGTAACACTTTGCAAAAAAAACCTCTGTTTTCTTTAAAACATTTGGATGTGTCCATGTTGCGCTTTGGGGCTTTACCTGTCGCGGGCGCTAGGCCTACCTACACAAGTGAGGTATCATTTTTATAGGGAGACTTGGGGGAACGCTGGGTGGAAGGAAATTTGTGGCTCCTCTCAGATTCCAGAACTTTCTGCCACAGAAATGTGAGGAACATGTGTTTTTTTTGCCAAATTATGAGGTTTGCAAAGGATTCTGGGTAACAGAACCTGGTACGAGCCACACAAGTCACCCCATCTTGGATTCCCCTAGGTCTCTAAATTTCAGAAATGCACAGGTTTGGTAGGTTTCCCTAGGTGCCGGCTAAGCTAGAGGCCAAAATCTACAGGTAGGCACTTTGCAAAAAACACCCTTGTTTTCTTTCAAAAATTTGGATGTGTCCACGTTTCGCTTTGGGGCGTTTCCTGTCGCGGGCGCTAGGCCTACCTACACAAGTGAGGTATCATTTTTATCGGGAGACTTGGGGGAACGCTGGGTGGAAGGTAATTTGTGGCTCTCATCAGATTCCAGAACTTTCTGCCACAGAAATGTGAGGAACATGTGTTTTTTTTGCCAAATTTTGAGGTTTGCAAAGGATTCTGGGTAACAGAACCTGGTCCGAGCCACACAAGTCACCCCATCTTGGATTCCCCTAGGTCTCTAAATTTCAGAAATGCACAGGTTTGGTAGGTTTGCCTAGGTGCAGGCTAAGCTAGAGGCCAAAATCTACAGGTAGGCACTTTGCAAAAAACACCTTTGTTTTCTTTCAAAAATTTGGATGTGTCCGCGTTGCGCTTTGGGGCGTTTCCTGTCGCGGGCGCTAGGCCTACCCACACAAGTGAGGTATCATTTTTATCGGGAGACTTGAAGGAACCCTGGGTGGAAGGAAATTTGTGGCTCCTCTCAGATTCCAGAACTTTCTGCCACAGAAATGTGAGGAACATGTGCTTTTTTAGCCAAATTTTGAGGTTTGCAAAGGATTCTGGGTAACATAACCTGGTCCGAGCCACACAAGCTAACCCATCTTGGATTCCCCTAGGTCTCTAGTTTTCTGAAATGCACAGGTTTGGTAGGTTTCCCTAGGTGCCGGCTGAGCTAGAGGCCAAAATCTACAGGTAGGCACTTTGCAAAAAACACCTCTGTTTTCTTTCAAAAATTTGGATGTGTCCACGTTGCGCTTTGGGGCGTTTCCTGTCGCGGGCGCTAGGCCTACCCACACAAGTGAGGTATCATTTTTATCAGGAGACTTGGGGGAAAGCTGGTTGGAAGGAAATTTGTGGCTCCTCTCAGATTCCAGAACTTTCTGCCACAGAAATGTGAGGAACATGTGCTTTTTTACCCAAATGTTGAGGTTTGAAAGGATTCTGGGTAACAGAACCTGGTCCGAGCCACCCAAGTCACCCCATCTTGGATTCCCATAGGTCTCTAGTTTTCAGAAATGCACAGGTTTGGTAGGTTTCCCTAGGTGCCGGCTGAGCTAGAGGCCAAAATCTACAGGTAACACTTTGCAAAAAACACCTCTGTTTTCTTTAAAACATTTGGATGTGTCCACGTTGCGCTTTGGGGCTTTACCTGTCGCGGGCGCTAGGCCTACAAACACAAGTGAGGTATCATTTTTATCGGGAGACTTAAGGGAACGCTGGGTGGAAGGAAATTTGTGGCTCCTCTCAGATTCCAGAACTTTCTGCCACAGAAATGTGAGGAACATGTGTTTTTTTTGCCAAATTATGAGGTTTGCAAAGGATTCTGGGTAACAGAACCTGGTACGAGCCACACAAGTCACCCCATCTTGGATTCCCCTAGGTCTCTAAATTTCAGAAATGCACAGGTTTGGTAGGTTTCCCTAGGTGCAGGATAAGCTAGAGGCTAAAATCTACAGGTAGGCACTTTGCAAAAAACACCTTTGTTTTCTTTCAAAAATTTGGGTGTGTCCGCGTTGCGTTTGGGGGGTTTCCTGTCGCGGGCGCTAGGCCTACCCACACAAGTGAGGTATCATTTTTATCGGGAGACTTGGGGGAACGCTGGGTGGAAGGAAATTTGTGGCTCCTCTCAGATTCCAGAACTTTCTGCCACAGAAATGTGAGGAACATGTGCTTTTTTAGCCAAATTTTGAGGTTTGCAAAGGATTCTGGGTAACAGAACCTGGTCCGAGCCACACAAGTTAACCCATCTTGGATTCCCCTAGGTCTCTAGTTTTCTGAAATGCACAGGTTTGGTAGGTTTCCCTAGGTGCCGGCTGAACTAGAGGCCAAAATCTACAGGTAGGCACTTTGCAAAAAACACCTCTGTTTTCTTTAAAAAATTTGGATGTGTCCACGTTGCGCTTTGGGGCGTTTCCTGTCGCGGGCGCTAGGCCTACCCACACAAGTGAGGTATCATTTTTATCGGGAGACTTGGGGGAATGCTGGGTGGAAGGAAATTTGTGGCTCCTCTCAGATTCCAGAACTTTCTGCCACAGAAATGTGAGGAACATGTGTTTTTTTTGCCAAATTATGAGGTTTGCAAAGGATTCTGGGTAACAGAACCTGGTCCGAGCCACACAAGTCACCCCATCTTGGATTCCCCTAGGTCTCTAGTTTTCAGAAATGCACAGCTTTGGTAGGTTTCCCTAGGTGCCGGCTGAGCTTTAGGCCAAAATCTACAGGTAGGCACTTTGTAAAAAACACTTCTGTTTTCTTTCAAAAATTTGGATGTGTCCACGTTGCGCTTTGGGGCGTTTCATGTCGCGGGCGCTAGGCCTACCCACACAAGTGAGGTATCATTTTTATCGAGAGACTTGGGGGAATGCTGGGTGGAAGGAAATTTGTGGCTCCTCTCAGATTCCAGAACTTTCTGCCACAGAAATGTGAGGAACTTGTGCTTTTTTAGCCAAATTTTGAGGTTTGCAAAGGATTCTGGGTAACAGAACCTGGTCCGAGCCACACAAGTTAACACATCTTGGATTCCCCTAGGTCTCTAGTTTTCTGAAATGCACAGGTTTGGTAGGTTTCCATAGGTGCCGACTGAGCTAGAGGCCAAAATCTACAGGTAGGCACTTTGCAAAAAACACCTCTGTTTTCTTTCAAAAATTTGGATGTGTCCACGTTGCGCTTTGGGGAGTTTCCTGTCGCGGGCGCTAGGCCTACCCACACAAGTGAGGTATCATTTTTATCGGGAGACTTGGGGGAATGCTGGGTGGAAGGAAATTTGTGGCTCCTCTCAGATTCCAGAACTTTCTGCCACAGAAATGTGAGGAACATGTGTTTTTTTTGCCAAATTATGAGGTTTGCAAAGGATTCTGGGTAACAGAACCTGGTCCGAGCCACACAAGTCACCCCATCTTGGATTCCCCTATGTCTCTAGTTTTCAGAAATGCACAGGTTTGGTAGGTTTCCCTAGGTGCCGGCTGAGCTTTAGGCCAAAATCTACAGGTAGGCACGTTGTAAAAAACACTTCTGTTTTCTTTCAAAAATTTGGATGTGTCCACGTTGCGCTTTGGGGCATTTCCTGTCGCAGGCGCTAGGCCTACCCACACAAGTGAGGTATCATTTTTATCGGGAGACTTGGGGGAACGCTGGGTGGAAGGAAATTTGTGGCTCCTCTCAGATTCCAGAACTTTCTGCCACAGAAATGTGAGGAACATGTGCTTTTTTAGCCAAATTTTGAGGTTTGCAAAGGATTCTGGGTAACAGAACCTGGTCCGAGCCACACAAGTTAACCCATCTTGGATTCCCCTAGGTCTCTAGTTTTCTGAAATGCACAGGTTTGGTAGGTTTCCCTAGGTGCCGGCTGAGCTAGAGGCCAAAAACTACAGGTAGGCACTTTGCAAAAAACACCTCTGTTTTCTTTAAAAAATTTGGATGTGTCCACGTTGCGCTTTGGGGCGTTTCCTGTCGCGGGCGCTAGGCCTACCCACACAAGTGAGGTATCATTTTTATCGGGAGACTTGGGGGAATGCTGGTTGGAAGGAAATTTGTGGCTCCTCTCAGATTCCAGAACTTTCTGCCACAGAAATGTGAGGAACATGTGCTTTTTTGGCCAAATTTTGAGGTTTGAAAGGATTCTGGGTAACAGAACCTGGTCCGAGCCACCCAAGTCACCCCATCTTGGATTCCCATAGGTCTCTAGTTTTCAGAAATGCACAGGTTTGGTAGGTTTCCCTAGGTGCCGGCTGAGCTAGATGCCAAAATCTACAGGTAACACTTTGCAAAAAAAACCTCTGTTTCTTTAAAACATTTGGATGTGTCCACGTTGCGCTTTGGGGCGTTACCTGTCGCGGGCGCTAGGCCTACCCACACAAGTGAGGTATCATTTTTATCGGGAGACTTGGGGGAATGCTGGGTGGAAGGAAATTTGTGGCTCCTCTCAGATTCCAGAACTTTCTGCCACAGAAATGTGAGGAACATGTGTTTTTTTTGCCAAATTATGAGGTTTGCAAAGGATTCTGGGTAACAGAACCTGGTCCGAGCCACAAAAGAAACCCCATCTTGGATTCCCCTAGGTCTCTAAATTTCAGAAATGCACAGGTTTGGTAGGTTTCCCTAGGTGCAGGCTAAGCTAGAGGCCAAAATCTACAGGTAGGCACTTTGCAAAAAACACCTTTGTTTTCTTTCAAAAATTTGGGTGTGTCCGCGTTGCGCTTTGGGGGGTTTCCTGTCGCGGGCGCTAGGCCTACCCACACAAGTGAGGTATCATTTTTATCGGGAGACTTGGGGGATCGCTGGGTGGAAGGAAATTTGTGGCTCCTCTCAGATTCCAGAACTTTCTGCCACAGAAATGTGAGGAACATGTGCTTTTTTAGCCAAATTTTGAGGTTTGCAAAGGATTCTGGGTAACAGAACCTGGTCCGAGCCACACAAGTTAACCCATCTTGGATTCCCCTAGGTCTCTAGTTTTCTGAAATGCACAGGTTTGGTAGGTTTCCCTAGGTGCCGGCTGAGCTAGAGGCCAAAATCTACAGGTAGGCACTTTGCAAAAAACACCTTTGTTTTCTTTCAAAAATTTGGATGTGTCCACGTTTCGCTTTGGGGCGTTTCCTGTCGCGGGCGCTAGGCCTACCTACACAAGTGAGGTATCATTTTTATCGGGAGACTTGGGGGAACGCTGGGTGGAAGGAAATTTGTGGCTCCCATCAGATTCCAGAACTTTCTGCCACAGAAATGTGAGGAACATGTGTTTTTTTTGCCAAATTTTGAGGTTTGCAAAGGATTCTGGGTAACAGAACCTGGTCCGAGCCACCCAAGTCACCCCATCTTGGATTCCCCTAGGTCTCTAAATTTCAGAAATGCACAGGTTTGGTAGGTTTCCCTAGGTGCAGGCTAAGCTAGAGGCCAAAATCTACAGATAGGCAATTTGCAAAAAACACCTTTGTTTTCTTTCAAAAATTTGGATGTGTCCGCGTTGCGCTTTGGGGCGTTTCCTGTCGCAGGCTCTAGGCCTACCCACACAAGTGAGGTATCATTTTTATCGGGAGACTTGGGGGAACGCTGGGTGGAAGGAAATTTGTGGCTCCTCTCAGATTCCAGAACTTTCTGCCACAGAAATGTGAGGAACATGTGCTTTTTTAGCCAAATTTTGAGGTTTGCAAAGGATTCTGGGTAACAGAACCTGGTCCGAGCCACACAAGTTAACCCATCTTGGATTCCCCTAGGTCTCTAGTTTTCTGAAATGCACAGGTTTGGTAGGTTTCCCTAGGTGCCGGCTGACCTAGAGGCCAAAAACTACAGGTAGGCACTTTGCAAAAAACACCTCTGTTTTCTTTAAAAAATTTGGATGTGTCCACGTTGCGCTTTGGGGCGTTTCCTGTCGCGGGCGCTAGGCCTACCCACACAAGTGAGGTATCATTTTTATCGGGAGACTTGGGAGAATGCTGGTTGGAAGGAAATTTGTGGCTCCTCTCACATTCCAGAACTTTCTGCCACAGAAATGTGAGGAACATGTGCTTTTTTGGCCAAATTTTGAGGTTTGAAAGGATTCTGGGTAACAGAACCTGGTCCGAGCCACCCAAGTCACCCCATCTTGGATTCCCATAGGTCTCTAGTTTTCAGAAATGCACAGGTTTGGTAGGTTTCCCTAGGTGCCGGCTGAGCTAGAGGCCAAAATCTACAGGTAACACTTTGCAAAAAACACCTCTGTTTTCTTTAAAACATTTGGATGTGTCCACGTTGCGCTTTGGGGCCGTTACCTGTCGCGGGCGCTAGGCCTACCCACACAAGTGAGGTATCATTTTTATCGGGAGACTTGGGGGAATGCTGGGTGGAAGGAAATTTGTGGCTCCTCTCAGATTCCAGAACTTTCTGCCACAGAAATGTGAGGAACATGTGTTTTTTTTGCCAAATTATGAGGTTTGCAAAGGATTCTGGGTAACAGAACCTGGTCCGAGCCACAAAAGTCACCCCATCTTGGATTCCCCTAGGTCTCTAAATTTCAGAAATGCACAGGTTTGGTAGGTTTCCCTAGGTGCAGGCTAAGCTAGAGGCCAAAATCTACAGGTAGGCACTTTGCAAAAAACACCTTTGTTTTCTTTCAAAAATGTGGGTGTGTCCGCGTTGCGCTTTGGGGGGTTTCCTGACGCGGGCGCTAGGCCTACCCACACAAGTGAGGTATCATTTTTATCGGGAGACTTGGGGGATCGCTGGGTGGAAGGAAATTTGTGGCTCCTCTCAGATTCCAGAACTTTCTGCCACAGAAATGTGAGGAACATGTGCTTTTTTAGCCAAATTTTGAGGTTTGCAAAGGATTCTGGGTAACAGAACCTGGTCCAAGCCACACAAGTTAACCCATCTTGGATTCCCCTAGGTCTCTAGTTTTCTGAAATGCACAGGTTTGGTAGGTTTCCCTAGGTGCCGGCTGAGCTAGAGGCCAAAATCTACAGGTAGGCACTTTGCAAAAAACACCTCTGTTTTCTTTCAAAAATTTGGATGTGTCCATGTTGCGCTTTGGGGCGTTTCCTGTTGCGGGCGCTAGGCCTACCCACACAAGTGAGGTATCATTTTTATTGGGAAATTTGGGGGAATGCTGGGTGGAAGGAAATTTGTGGCTCCTCTCAGATTCCAGAACTTTCTGCCACAGAAATGTGAGGAACATGTGTTTTTTTTGCCAAATTATGAGGTTTGCAAAGGATTCTGGGTAACAGAACCTGGTCCGAGCCACACAAGTCACCCCATCTTGGATTCCCCTAGGTCTCTAGTTTTCAGAAATACACAGGTTTGGTAGGTTTCCCTAGGTGCCGGCTAAGCTAGAGGCCAAAATCTACAGGTAGGCACTTTGCAAAAAACACCATTGTTTTCTTTCAAAAATTTGGATGTGTCCACGTTACGCTTTGGGGCGTTTCCTGCCGCGGGCGCTAGGCCTACCTACACAAGTGAAGTATCATTTTTATCGGGAGACTTGGGGGAACGCTGGGTGGAAGGAAATTTGTGGCTCCTCTCAGATTCCAGAACTTTCTGCCACAGAAATGTGAGGAATATGTGTTTTTTTTGCCAAATTATTAGGTTTGCAAAGGATTCTGGGTAACAGAACCTGGTCCGAGCCACACAAGTCACCCCATCTTGGATTCCCCTAGGTCTCTAGTTTTCAGAAATGCACAGGTTTGGTAGGTGTCCCTAGGTGCCGGCTAAGCTAGAGGCCAAAATCTACAGGGAGGCACTTTGCAAAAAACACCTTTGTTTTCTTTAAAAAATTTGGACGTGTCCACGTTTCGCTTTGGGGTGTTTCCTGTCGCGGGCGCTAGGCGTACCTACACAAGTGAGGTATCATTTTTATCGGGAGACTTGGGGGAACGCTGGGTGGAAGGAAATTTGTGGCTCCTCTCAGATTCCAGAACTTTCTGCCACAGAAATGTGAGGAACATGTGTTTTTTTTGCCAAATTTTGAGGTTTGCAAAGGATTCTGGGTAACAGAACCTGGTCCGAGCCACACAAGTTAACCCATCTTGGATTCCCCTAGGTCTCTAGTTTTCTGAAATGCACAGGTTTGGTAGGTTTCCCTAGGTGCCGGCTGACCTAGAGGCCAAAAACTACAGGTAGGCACTTTGCAAAAAACACCTCTGTTTTCTTTAAAAAATTTGGATGTGTCCACGTTGCGCTTTGGGGCGTTTCCTGTCGCGGGCGCTAGGCCTACCCACACAAGTGAGGTATCATTTTTATCGGGAGACTTGGGAGAATGCTGGTTGGAAGGAAATTTGTGGCTCCTCTCACATTCCAGAACTTTCTGCCACAGAAATGTGAGGAACATGTGCTTTTTTGGCCAAATGTTGAGGTTTGAAAGGATTCTGGGTAACAGAACCTGGTCCGAGCCACCCAAGTCACCCCATCTTGGATTCCCATAGGTCTCTAGTTTTCAGAAATGCACAGGTTTGGTAGGTTTCCCTAGGTGCCGGCTGAGCTAGAGGCCAAAATCTACAGGTAACACTTTGCAAAAAACACCTCTGTTTTCTTTAAAACATTTGGATGTGTCCACGTTGCGCTTTGGGGCCGTTACCTGTCGCGGGCGCTAGGCCTACCCACACAAGTGAGGTATCATTTTTATCGGGAGACTTGGGGGAATGCTGGGTGGAAGGAAATTTGTGGCTCCTCTCAGATTCCAGAACTTTCTGCCACAGAAATGTGAGGAACATGTGTTTTTTTTGCCAAATTATGAGGTTTGCAAAGGATTCTGGGTAACAGAACCTGGTCCGAGCCACAAAAGTCACCCCATCTTGGATTCCCCTAGGTCTCTAAATTTCAGAAATGCACAGGTTTGGTAGGTTTCCCTAGGTGCAGGCTAAGCTAGAGGCCAAAATCTACAGGTAGGCACTTTGCAAAAAACACCTTTGTTTTCTTTCAAAAATGTGGGTGTGTCCGCGTTGCGCTTTGGGGGGTTTCCTGACGCGGGCGCTAGGCCTACCCACACAAGTGAGGTATCATTTTTATCGGGAGACTTGGGGGATCGCTGGGTGGAAGGAAATTTGTGGCTCCTCTCAGATTCCAGAACTTTCTGCCACAGAAATGTGAGGAACATGTGCTTTTTTAGCCAAATTTTGAGGTTTGCAAAGGATTCTGGGTAACAGAACCTGGTCCAAGCCACACAAGTTAACCCATCTTGGATTCCCCTAGGTCTCTAGTTTTCTGAAATGCACAGGTTTGGTAGGTTTCCCTAGGTGCCGGCTGAGCTAGAGGCCAAAATCTACAGGTAGGCACTTTGCAAAAAACACCTCTGTTTTCTTTCAAAAATTTGGATGTGTCCATGTTGCGCTTTGGGGCGTTTCCTGTTGCGGGCGCTAGGCCTACCCACACAAGTGAGGTATCATTTTTATTGGGAAATTTGGGGGAATGCTGGGTGGAAGGAAATTTGTGGCTCCTCTCAGATTCCAGAACTTTCTGCCACAGAAATGTGAGGAACATGTGTTTTTTTTGCCAAATTATGAGGTTTGCAAAGGATTCTGGGTAACAGAACCTGGTCCGAGCCACACAAGTCACCCCATCTTGGATTCCCCTAGGTCTCTAGTTTTCAGAAATACACAGGTTTGGTAGGTTTCCCTAGGTGCCGGCTAAGCTAGAGGCCAAAATCTACAGGTAGGCACTTTGCAAAAAACACCATTGTTTTCTTTCAAAAATTTGGATGTGTCCACGTTACGCTTTGGGGCGTTTCCTGCCGCGGGCGCTAGGCCTACCTACACAAGTGAAGTATCATTTTTATCGGGAGACTTGGGGGAACGCTGGGTGGAAGGAAATTTGTGGCTCCTCTCAGATTCCAGAACTTTCTGCCACAGAAATGTGAGGAATATGTGTTTTTTTTGCCAAATTATTAGGTTTGCAAAGGATTCTGGGTAACAGAACCTGGTCCGAGCCACACAAGTCACCCCATCTTGGATTCCCCTAGGTCTCTAGTTTTCAGAAATGCACAGGTTTGGTAGGTGTCCCTAGGTGCCGGCTAAGCTAGAGGCCAAAATCTACAGGGAGGCACTTTGCAAAAAACACCTTTGTTTTCTTTAAAAAATTTGGACGTGTCCACGTTTCGCTTTGGGGTGTTTCCTGTCGCGGGCGCTAGGCGTACCTACACAAGTGAGGTATCATTTTTATCGGGAGACTTGGGGGAACGCTGAGTGGAAGAAAATTTGTGGCTCCTATCAGATTCCAGAACTTTCTGCCACAGAAATGTGTGGAACATGTGCTTTTTTAGCCAAATTTTGAGGTTTGCAAAGGATTCTGGGTAACAGAACCTGGTCCGAGCCACACAAGTTAACCCATCTTGGATTCCCCTAGGTCTCTAGTTTTCTGAAATGCACAGGTTTGGTAGGTTTCCCTAGGTGCCGGCTGAGCTACAGTCCAAAATCTACAGGTAGGCACTTTGCAAAAAACACCTCTGTTTTCTTTCAAAAATTTGGATGTGTCCACGTTGCGCTTTGGGGCGTTACCTGTCGCGGGCGCTAGGCCTACCCACACAAGTGAGGTATCATTTTCATCGGGAGACTTGGGGGAATGCTGGGTGGAAGGAAATTTGTGGCTCCTCTCAGATTCCAGAACTTTCTGCCACAGAAATGTGAGGAACATGTGCTTTTTTAGCAAAATTTTGAGGTTTGAAAGGATTCTGGGTAACAGAACCTGGTCCGAGCCACACAAGTCACCCCATCTTGGATTCCCCTAGGTCTCTAGTTTTCAGAAATGCACAGGTTTGGTAGGTTTCCCTAGGTGCCGGCTGAGCTAGAGGCCAAAATCTACAGGTAACACTTTGCAAAAAACACCTCTGTGTTCTTTAAAACATTTGGATGTGTCCACGTTGCGCTTTGGGGCGTTTCCTGTCGCGGGCGCTAGGCCTACCTACACAAGTGAGGTATCATTTTTATCGGGAGACTGGGGGAACGCTGGGTGGAAGGTAATTTGTGGCTCCCATCAGATTCCAGAACTTTCTGCCACAGAAATGTGAGGAACATGTGTTTTTTTTGCCAAATTATGAGGTTTGCATAGGATTCTGGGTAACAGAACCTGGTCCGAGCCACACAAGTCATCCCATCTTGGATTCCCCTAGGTCTCTAGTTTTCAGAAATGCACAGGTTTGGTAGGTTTCCCTAGGTGCCGGCTAAGCTAGAGGCCAAAATCTACAGGTAGGCACTTTGCAAAAAACACCTTTGTTTTCTTTCAAAAATTTGGATGTGTCCACGTTTCGTTTTGGGGCGTTTCCTGTCGCGGGCGCTAGGCCTACCTACACAAGTGAGGTATCATTTTTATCGGGAGACTGGGGGAACGCTGGGTGGAAGGTAATTTGTGGCTCCCATCAGATTCCAGAACTTTCTGCCACAGAAATGTGAGGAACATGTGTTTTTTTTGCCAAATTTTGAGGTTTGCAAAGGATTCTGGGTAACAGAACCTGGTCCGAGCCACACAAGTCACCCCATCTTGGATTCCCCTAGGTCTCTAAATTTCAGAAATGCACAGGTTTGGTAGGTTTCCCTAGGTGCAGGCTAAGCTAGAGGCCAAAATCTACAGGTAGGCACTTTGCAAAAAACACCTTTGTTTTCTTTCAAAAATTTGGATGTGTCCGCGTTGCGCTTTGGGGCGTTTCCTGTCGCGGGCGCTAGGCCTACCCACACAAGTGAGGTATCATTTTTATCGGGAGACTTGGGGGAACGCTGGGTGGAAGGAAATTTGTGGCTCCTCTCAGATTCCAGAACTTTCTGCCACAGAAATGTGAGGAACATGTGCTTTTTTAGCCAAATTTTGAGGTTTGCAAAGGATTCTGGGTAACAGAACCTGGTCCGAGCCACACAAGCTAACCCATCTTGGATTCCCCTAGGTCTCTAGTTTTCTGAAATGCACAGGTTTGGTAGGTTTCCCTAGGTGCCGGCTGAGCTAGAGGCCAAAATCTACAGGTAGGCACTTTGCAAAAAACACCTCTGTTTTCTTTCAAAAATTTGGATGTGTCCACGTTGCGCTTTGGGGCATCTCCTGTTGCGGGCGCTAGGCCTACCCACACAAGTGAGGTATCATTTGTATCAGGAGACTTGGGGGAATGCTGGTTGGAAGGAAATTTGTGGCTCCTCTCAGATTCCAGAACTTTCTGCCACAGAAATGTGAGGAACATGTGCTTTTTTAGCCAAATTTTGAGGTTTGAAAGGATTCTGGGTAACAGAACCTGGTCCGAGCCACCCAAGTCACCCCATCTTGGATTCCCATAGGTCTCTAGTTTTCAGAAATGCACAGGTTTGGTAGGTTTCCCTAGGTGCCGGCTGAGCTAGAGGCCAAAATCTACAGGTAACACTTTGCAAAAAACACCTCTGTTTTCTTTAAAACATTTGGATGTGTCCACGTTGCGCTTTGGGGCTTTACCTGTCGCGGGCGCTAGGCCTACCTACACAAGTGAGGTATCATTTTTATCGGGAGACTTGGGGGAATGCTGGGTGGAAGGAAATGTGTGGCTCCTCTCAGATTCCAGAACTTTCTGCCACAGAAATGTGAGGAACATGTGTTTTTTTTGCCAAATTATGAGGTTTGCAAAGGATTCTCGGTAACAGAACCTGGTACGAGCCACACAAGTCACCCCATCTTGGATTCCCCTAGGTCTCTAAATTTCAGAAATGCACAGGTTTGGTAGGTTTCCCTAGGTGCAGGCTAAGCTAGAGGCCAAAATCTACAGGTAGGCACTTTGCAAAAAACACCTTTGTTTTCTTTCAAAATTTGGGTGTGTCCGCGTTGCGCTTTGGGGGGTTTCCTGTCGCGGGCGCTATGCCTACCCACACAAGTGAGGTATCATTTTTATCGGGAGACTTGGGGGAACGCTGGGTGGAAGGAAATTTGTGGCTCCTCTCAGATTCCAGAACTTTCTGCCACAGAAATGTGAGGAACATGTGCTTTTTTAGCCAATTTTGAGGTTTGCAAAGGATTCTGGGTAACAGAACCTGGTCCGAGCCACACAAGTTAACCCATCTTGGATTCCCCTATGTCTCTAGTTTTCTGAAATGAACAGGTTTGGTAGGTTTCCCTAGGTGCCGGCTGAACTAGAGGCCAAAATCTACAGGTAGGCACTTTGCAAAAAACACCTCTGTTTTCTTTCAAAAATTTGGATGTGTCCACGTTGCGCTTTGGGGCGTTTCCTGTCGCGGGCGCTAGGCCTACCCACACAAGTGAGGTATCATTTTTATCGGGACACTTGGGGGAACGCTGGGTGGAAGGAAATTTGTGGCTCCTCTCAGATTCCAGAACTTTCTGCCACAGAAATGTGAGGAACATGTGTTTTTTTTGCCAAATTATGAGGTTTGCAAAGGATTCTGGGTAACAGAACCTGGTCCGAGCCACACAAGTCATCCCATCTTGGATTCCCCTAGGTCTCTAGTTTTCAGAAATGCACAGGTTTGGTAGGTTTCCCTAGGTGCCGGCTAAGCTAGAGGCCAAAATCTACAGGTAACACTTTGCAAAAAACACCTCTGTTTTCTTTAAAACATTTGGATGTGTCCATGTTGCGCTTTGGGGCGTTACCTGTCGCGGGCGCTAGGCCTACCCACACAAGTGAGGTATCATTTTTATCGGGAGACTTGGGGGAATGCTGGGTGGAAGGAAATTTGTGGCTCCTCTCAGATTCCAGAACTTTCTGCCACAGAAATGTGAGGAACATGTGTTTTTTTTGCCAAATTATGAGGTTTGCAAAGGATTCTGGGTAACAGAACCTGGTCCGAGCCACAAAAGTCACCCCATCTTGGATTCCCCTAGGTCTCTAAATTTCAGAAATGCACAGGTTTGGTAGGTTTCCCTAGGTGCAGGCTAAGCTAGAGGCCAAAATCTACAGGTAGGCACTTTGCAAAAAACACCTTTGTTTTCTTTCAAAAATTTGGGTGTGTCCGCGTTGCGCTTTGGGGGGTTTCCTGTCGCGGGCGCTAGGCCTACCCACACAAGTGAGGTATCATTTTTATCGGGAGACTTGGGGGATCGCTGGGTGGAAGGAAATTTGTGGCTCCTCTCAGATTCCAGAACTTTCTGCCACAGAAATGTGAGGAACATGTGCTTTTTTAGCCAAATTTTGAGGTTTGCAAAGGATTCTGGGTAACAGAACCTGGTCCGAGCCACAAAAGTCACCCCATCTTGGATTCCCCTAGGTCTCTAAATTTCAGAAATGCACAGGTTTGGTAGGTTTCCCTAGGTGCAGGCTAAGCTAGAGGCCAAAATCTACAGGTAGGCACTTTGCAAAAAACACCTTTGTTTTCTTTCAAAAATGTGGGTGTGTCCGCGTTGCGCTTTGGGGGGTTTCCTGACGCGGGCGCTAGGCCTACCCACACAAGTGAGGTATCATTTTTATCGGGAGACTTGGGGGATCGCTGGGTGGAAGGAAATTTGTGGCTCCTCTCAGATTCCAGAACTTTCTGCCACAGAAATGTGAGGAACATGTGCTTTTTTAGCCAAATTTTGAGGTTTGCAAAGGATTCTGGGTAACAGAACCTGGTCCGAGCCACACAAGTTAACCCATCTTGGATTCCCCTAGGTCTCTAGTTTTCTGAAATGCACAGGTTTGGTAGGTTTCCCTAGGTGCCGGCTGAGCTAGAGGCCAAAATCTACAGGTAGGCACTTTGCAAAAAACACCTCTGTTTTCTTTCAAAAATTTGGATGTGTCCACGTTGCGCTTTGGGGCGTTTCCTGTTGCGGGCGCTAGGCCTACCCACACAAGTGAGGTATCATTTTTATTGGGAAATTTGGGGGAATGCTGGGTGGAAGGAAATTTGTGGCTCCTCTCAGATTCCAGAACTTTCTGCCACAGAAATGTGAGGAACATGTGTTTTTTTTGCCAAATTATGAGGTTTGCAAAGGATTCTGGGTAACAGAACCTGGTCCGAGCCACACAAGTCACCCCATCTTGGATTCCCCTAGGTCTCTAGTTTTCAGAAATGCACAGGTTTGGTAGGTTTCCCTAGGTGCCGGCTAAGCTAGAGGCCAAAATCTACAGGTAGGCACTTTGCAAAAAACACCATTGTTTTCTTTCAAAAATTTGGATGTGTCCACGTTTCGCTTTGGGGCGTTTCCTGCCGCGGGCGCTAGGCCTACCTACACAAGTGAAGTATCATTTTTATCGGGAGACTTGGGGGAACGCTGGGTGGAAGGAAATTTGTGGCTCCTCTCAGATTCCAGAACTTTCTGCCACAGAAATGTGAGGAATATGTGTTTTTTTTGCCAAATTATGAGGTTTGCAAAGGATTCTGGGTAACAGAACCTGGTCCGAGCCACACAAGTCACCCCATCTTGGATTCCCCTAGGTCTCTAGTTTTCAGAAATGCACAGGTTTGGTAGGTGTCCCTAGGTGCCGGCTAAGCTAGAGGCCAAAATCTACAGGGAGGCACTTTGCAAAAAACACCTTTGTTTTCTTTCAAAAATTTGGACGTGTCCACGTTTCGCTTTGGGGTGTTTCCTGTCGCGGGCGCTAGGCGTACCTACACAAGTGAGGTATCATTTTTATCGGGAGACTTGGGGGAACGCTGAGTGGAAGAAAATTTGTGGCTCCTATCAGATTCCAGAACTTTCTGCCACAGAAATGTGAGGAACATGTGCTTTTTTAGCCAAATTTTGAGGTTTGCAAAGGATTCTGGGTAACAGAACCTGGTCCGAGCCACACAAGTTAACCCATCTTGGATTCCCCTAGGTCTCTAGTTTTCTGAAATGCACAGGTTTGGTAGGTTTCCCTAGGTGCCGGCTGAGCTACAGTCCAAAATCTACAGGTAGGCACTTTGCAAAAAACACCTCTGTTTTCTTTCAAAAATTTGGATGTGTCCACGTTGCGCTTTGGGGCGTTACCTGTCGCGGGCGCTAGGCCTACCCACACAAGTGAGGTATCATTTTCATCGGGAGACTTGGGGGAATGCTGGGTGGAAGGAAATTTGTGGCTCCTCTCAGATTCCAGAACTTTCTGCCACAGAAATGTGAGGAACATGTGCTTTTTTAGCCAAATTTTGAGGTTTGAAAGGATTCTGGGTAACAGAACCTGGTCCGAGCCACACAAGTCACCCCATCTTGGATTCCCCTAGGTCTCTAGTTTTCAGAAATGCACAGGTTTGGTAGGTTTCCCTAGGTGCCGGCTGAGCTAGAGGCCAAAATCTACAGGTAACACTTTGCAAAAAACACCTCTGTGTTCTTTAAAACATTTGGATGTGTCCACGTTGCGCTTTGGGGCGTTACCTGTCGCGGGCGCTAGGCCTACCCACACAAGTGAGGTATCATTTTTATCGGGACACTTGGGGGAACGCTGGGTGGAAGGACATTTGTGGCTCCTCTAAGATTCCAGAACTTTCTGCCACAGAAATGTGAGGAACATGCGTTTTTTTTGCCAAATTATGAGGTTTGCAAAGGATTCTGGGTAACAGAACCTGGTCCGAGCCACACAAGTCATCCCATCTTGGATTCCCCTAGGTCTCTAGTTTTCAGAAATGCACAGGTTTGGTAGGTTTCCCTAGGTGCCGGCTAAGCTAGAGGCCAAAATCTACAGGTAGGCACTTTGCAAAAAACACCTTTGTTTTCTTTCAAAAATTTGGATGTGTCCACGTTTCGCTTTGGGGCGTTTCCTGTCGCGGGCGCTAGGCCTACCTACACAAGTGAGGTATCATTTTTATCGGGAGACTTGGGGGAACGCTGGGTGGAAGGAAATTTGTGGCTCCTCTCAGATTCCAGAACTTTCTGCCACAGAAATGTGAGGAACATGTGCTTTTTTAGCCAAATTTTGAGGTTTGCAAAGGATTCTGGGTAACAGAACCTGGTCCGAGCCACACAAGTTAACCCATCTTGGATTCCCCTAGGTCTCTAGTTTTCTGAAATGCACAGGTTTGGTAGGTTTCCCTAGGTGCCGGCTGAGCTAGAGGCCAAAAACTACAGGTAGGCACTTTGCAAAAAACACCTCTGTTTTCTTTAAAAAATTTGGATGTGTCCACGTTGCGCTTTGGGGCGTTTCCTGTCGCGGGCGCTAGGCCTACCCACACAAGTGAGGTATCATTTTTATCGGGAGACTTGGGAGAATGCTGGTTGGAAGGAAATTTGTGGCTCCTCTCACATTCCAGAACTTTCTGCCACAGAAATGTGAGGAACATGTGCTTTTTTGGCCAAATTTTGAGGTTTGAAAGGATTCTGGGTAACAGAACCTGGTCCGAGCCACCCAAGTCACCCCATCTTGGATTCCCATAGGTCTCTAGTTTTCAGAAATGCACAGGTTTGGTAGGTTTCCCTAGGTGCCGGCTGAGCTAGAGGCCAAAATCTACAGGTAACACTTTGCAAAAAACACCTCTGTTTTCTTTAAAACATTTGGATGTGTCCACGTTGCGCTTTGGGGCTTTACCTGTCGCGGGCGCTAGGCCTACCTACACAAGTGAGGTATCATTTTTATCGGGAGACTTGGGGGATTGCTGGTTGGAAGGAAATGTGTGGCTCCTCTCAGATTCCAGAACTTTCTGCCACAGAAATGTGAGGAACATGTGTTTTTTTTGCCAAATTATGAGGTTTGCAAAGGATTCTGGGTAACAGAACCTGGTACGAGCCACACAAGTCACCCCATCTTGGATTCCCCTAGGTCTCTAAATTTCAGAAATGCACAGGTTTGGTAGGTTTCCCTAGGTGCAGGCTAAGCTAGAGGCCAAAATCTACAGGTAGGCACTTTGCAAAAAACACCTTTGTTTTCTTTCAAAAATTTGGGTGTGTCCGCGTTGCGCTTTGGGGGGTTTCCTGTCGCGGGCGCTAGGCCTACCCACACAAGTGAGGTATCATTTTTATCGGGAGACTTGGGGGAACGCTGGGTGGAAGGAAATTTGTGGCTCCTCTCAGATTCCAGAACTTTCTGCCACAGAAATGTGAGGAACATGTGCTTTTTTAGCCAAATTTTGAGGTTTGCAAAGGATTCTGGGTAACAGAACCTGGTCCGAGCCACACAAGTTAACCCATCTTGGATTCCCCTACGTCTCTAGTTTTCTGAAATGAACAGGTTTGGTAGGTTTCCCTAGGTGCCGGCTGAACTAGAGGCCAAAATCTACAGGTAGGCACTTTGCAAAAAACACCTCTGTTTTCTTTCAAAAATTTGGATGTGTCCACGTTGCGCTTTGGGGCGTTTCCTGTCGCGGGCGCTAGGCCTACCCACACAAGTGAGGTATCATTTTTATCGGGACACTTGGGGGAACGCTGGGTGGAAGGAAATTTGTGGCTCCTCTCAGATTCCAGAACTTTCTGCCACAGAAATGTGAGGAACATGTGTTTTTTTTGCCAAATTATGAGGTTTGCAAAGGATTCTGGGTAACAGAACCTGGTCCAAGCCACACAAGTCATCCCATCTTGGATTCCCCTAGGTCTCTAGTTTTCAGAAATGCACAGGTTTGGTAGGTTTCCCTAGGTGCCGGCTAAGCTAGAGGCCAAAATCTACAGGTAACACTTTGCAAAAAACACCTCTGTTTTCTTGAAAACATTTGGATGTGTCCACGTTGCGCTTTGGGGCGTTACCTGTCGCGGGCGCTAGGCCTACCCACACAAGTGAGGTATCATTTTTATCGGGAGACTTGGGGGAATGCTGGGTGGAAGGAAATTTGTGGCTCCTCTCAGATTCCAGAACTTTCTGCCACAGAAATGTGAGGAACATGTGTTTTTTTTGCCAAATTATGAGGTTTGCAAAGGATTCTGGGTAACAGAACCTGGTCCGAGCCACAAAAGTCACCCCATCTTGGATTCCCCTAGGTCTCTAAATTTCAGAAATGCACAGGTTTGGTAGGTTTCCCTAGGTGCAGGCTAAGCTAGAGGCCAAAATCTACAGGTAGGCACTTTGCAAAAAACACCTTTGTTTTCTTTCAAAAATTTGGGTGTGTCCGCGTTGCGCTTTGGGGGGTTTCCTGTCGCGGGCGCTAGGCCTACCCACACAAGTGAGGTATCATTTTTATCGGGAGACTTGGGGGATTGCTGGGTGGAAGGAAATTTGTGGCTCCTCTCAGATTCCAGAACTTTCTGCCACAGAAATGTGAGGAACATGTGCTTTTTTAGCCAAATTTTGAGGTTTGCAAAGGATTCTGGGTAACAGAACCTGGTCCGAGCCACACAAGTTAACCCATCTTGGATTCCCCTAGGTCTCTAGTTTTCTGAAATGCACAGGTTTGGTAGGTTTCCCTAGGTGCCGGCTGAGCTAGAGGCCAAAATCTACAGGTAGGCACTTTGCAAAAAACACCTCTGTTTTCTTTCAAAAATTTGGATGTGTCCACGTTGCGCTTTGGGGCGTTTCCTGTTGCGGGCGCTAGGCCTACCCACACAAGTGAGGTATCATTTTTATTGGGAAATTTGGGGGAATGCTGGGTGGAAGGAAATTTGTGGCTCCTCTCAGATTCCAGAACTTTCTGCCACAGAAATGTGAGGAACATGTGTTTTTTTTGCCAAATTATGAGGTTTGCAAAGGATTCTGGGTAACAGAACCTGGTCCGAGCCACACAAGTCACCCCATCTTGGATTCCCCTAGGTCTCTAGTTTTCAGAAATGCACAGGTTTGGTAGGTTTCCCTAGGTGCCGGCTAAGCTAGAGGCCAAAATCTACAGGTAGGCACTTTGCAAAAAACACCATTGTTTTCTTTCAAAAATTTGGATGTGTCCACGTTTCGCTTTGGGGCGTTTCCTGCCGCGGGCGCTAGGCCTACCTACACAAGTGAAGTATCATTTTTATCGGGAGACTTGGGGGAACGCTGGGTGGAAGGAAATTTGTGGCTCCTCTCAGATTCCAGAACTTTCTGCCACAGAAATGTGAGGAATATGTGTTTGTTTTGCCAAATTATGAGGTTTGCAAAGGATTCTGGGTAACAGAACCTGGTCCGAGCCACACAAGTCACCCCATCTTGGATTCCCCTAGGTCTCTAGTTTTCAGAAATGCACAGGTTTGGTAGGTGTCCCTAGGTGCCGGCTAAGCTAGAGGCCAAAATCTACAGGGAGGCACTTTGCAAAAAACACCTTTGTTTTCTTTCAAAAATTTGGACGTGTCCACGTTTCGCTTTGGGGTGTTTCCTGTCGCGGGCGCTAGGCGTACCTACACAAGTGAGGTATCATTTTTATCGGGAGACTTGGGGGAACGCTGAGTGGAAGAAAATTTGTGGCTCCTATCAGATTCCAGAACTTTCTGCCACAGAAATGTGAGGAACATGTGCTTTTTTAGCCAAATTTTGAGGTTTGCAAAGGATTCTGGGTAACAGAACCTGGTCCGAGCCACACAAGTTAACCCATCTTGGATTCCCCTAGGTCTCTAGTTTTCTGAAATGCACAGGTTTGGTAGGTTTCCCTAGGTGCCGGCTGAGCTACAGTCCAAAATCTACAGGTAGGCACTTTGCAAAAAACACCTCTGTTTTCTTTCAAAAATTTGGATGTGTCCACGTTGCGCTTTGGGGCGTTACCTGTCGCGGGCGCTAGGCCTACCCACACAAGTGAGGTATCATTTTCATCGGGAGACTTGGGGGAATGCTGGGTGGAAGGAAATTTGTGGCTCCTCTCAGATTCCAGAACTTTCTGCCACAGAAATGTGAGGAACATGTGCTTTTTTAGCCAAATTTTGAGGTTTGAAAGGATTCTGGGTAACAGAACCTGGTCCGAGCCACACAAGTCACCCCATCTTGGATTCCCCTAGGTCTCTAGTTTTCAGAAATGCACAGGTTTGGTAGGTTTCCCTAGGTGCCGGCTGAGCTAGAGGCCAAAATCTACAGGTAACACTTTGCAAAAAACACCTCTGTGTTCTTTAAAACATTTGGATGTGTCCACGTTGCGCTTTGGGGCGTTACCTGTCGCGGGCGCTAGGCCTACCCACACAAGTGAGGTATCATTTTTATCGGGACACTTGGGGGAACGCTGGGTGGAAGGACATTTGTGGCTCCTCTAAGATTCCAGAACTTTCTGCCACAGAAATGTGAGGAACATGCGTTTTTTTTGCCAAATTATGAGGTTTGCAAAGGATTCTGGGTAACAGAACCTGGTCCGAGCCACACAAGTCATCCCATCTTGGATTCCCCTAGGTCTCTAGTTTTCAGAAATGCACAGGTTTGGTAGGTTTCCCTAGGTGCCGGCTAAGCTAGAGGCCAAAATCTACAGGTAGGCACTTTGCAAAAAACACCTTTGTTTTCTTTCAAAAATTTGGATGTGTCCACGTTTCGCTTTGGGGCGTTTCCTGTCGCGGGCGCTAGGCCTACCTACACAAGTGAGGTATCATTTTTATCGGGAGACTTGGGGGAACGCTGGGTGGAAGGAAATTTGTGGCTCCTCTCAGATTCCAGAACTTTCTGCCACAGAAATGTGAGGAACATGTGCTTTTTTAGCCAAATTTTGAGGTTTGCAAAGGATTCTGGGTAACAGAACCTGGTCCGAGCCACACAAGTTAACCCATCTTGGATTCCCCTAGGTCTCTAGTTTTCTGAAATGCACAGGTTTGGTAGGTTTCCCTAGGTGCCGGCTGAGCTAGAGGCCAAAAACTACAGGTAGGCACTTTGCAAAAAACACCTCTGTTTTCTTTAAAAAATTTGGATGTGTCCACGTTGCGCTTTGGGGCGTTTCCTGTCGCGGGCGCTAGGCCTACCCACACAAGTGAGGTATCATTTTTATCGGGAGACTTGGGAGAATGCTGGTTGGAAGGAAATTTGTGGCTCCTCTCACATTCCAGAACTTTCTGCCACAGAAATGTGAGGAACATGTGCTTTTTTGGCCAAATTTTGAGGTTTGAAAGGATTCTGGGTAACAGAACCTGGTCCGAGCCACCTAAGTCACCCCATCTTGGATTCCCATAGGTCTCTAGTTTTCAGAAATGCACAGGTTTGGTAGGTTTCCCTAGGTGCCGGCTGAGCTAGAGGCCAAAATCTACAGGTAACACTTTGCAAAAAACACCTCTGTTTTCTTTAAAACATTTGGATGTGTCCACGTTGCGCTTTGGGGCTTTACCTGTCGCGGGCGCTAGGCCTACCTACACAAGTGAGGTATCATTTTTATCGGGAGACTTGGGGGATTGCTGGTTGGAAGGAAATGTGTGGCTCCTCTCAGATTCCAGAACTTTCTGCCACAGAAATGTGAGGAACATGTGTTTTTTTTTGCCAAATTATGAGGTTTGCAAAGGATTCTGGGTAACAGAACCTGGTACGAGCCACACAAGTCACCCCATCTTGGATTCCCCTAGGTCTCTAAATTTCAGAAATGCACAGGTTTGGTAGGTTTCCCTAGGTGCAGGCTAAGCTAGAGGCCAAAATCTACAGGTAGGCACTTTGCAAAAAACACCTTTGTTTTCTTTCAAAAATTTGGGTGTGTCCGCGTTGCGCTTTGGGGGGTTTCCTGTCGCGGGCGCTAGGCCTACCCACACAAGTGAGGTATCATTTTTATCGGGAGACTTGGGGGAACGCTGGGTGGAAGGAAATTTGTGGCTCCTCTCAGATTCCAGAACTTTCTGCCACAGAAATGTGAGGAACATGTGCTTTTTTAGCCAAATTTTGAGGTTTGCAAAGGATTCTGGGTAACAGAACCTGGTCCGAGCCACACAAGTTAACCCATCTTGGATTCCCCTACGTCTCTAGTTTTCTGAAATGAACAGGTTTGGTAGGTTTCCCTAGGTGCCGGCTGAACTAGAGGCCAAAATCTACAGGTAGGCACTTTGCAAAAAACACCTCTGTTTTCTTTCAAAAATTTGGATGTGTCCACGTTGCGCTTTGGGGCGTTTCCTGTCGCGGGCGCTAGGCCTACCCACACAAGTGAGGTATCATTTTTATCGGGACACTTGGGGGAACGCTGGGTGGAAGGAAATTTGTGGCTCCTCTCAGATTCCAGAACTTTCTGCCACAGAAATGTGAGGAACATGTGTTTTTTTTGCCAAATTATGAGGTTTGCAAAGGATTCTGGGTAACAGAACCTGGTCCAAGCCACACAAGTCATCCCATCTTGGATTCCCCTAGGTCTCTAGTTTTCAGAAATGCACAGGTTTGGTAGGTTTCCCTAGGTGCCGGCTAAGCTAGAGGCCAAAATCTACAGGTAACACTTTGCAAAAAACACCTCTGTTTTCTTGAAAACATTTGGATGTGTCCACGTTGCGCTTTGGGGCGTTACCTGTCGCGGGCGCTAGGCCTACCCACACAAGTGAGGTATCATTTTTATCGGGAGACTTGGGGGAATGCTGGGTGGAAGGAAATTTGTGGCTCCTCTCAGATTCCAGAACTTTCTGCCACAGAAATGTGAGGAACATGTGTTTTTTTTGCCAAATTATGAGGTTTGCAAAGGATTCTGGGTAACAGAACCTGGTCCGAGCCACAAAAGTCACCCCATCTTGGATTCCCCTAGGTCTCTAAATTTCAGAAATGCACAGGTTTGGTAGGTTTCCCTAGGTGCAGGCTAAGCTAGAGGCCAAAATCTACAGGTAGGCACTTTGCAAAAAACACCTTTGTTTTCTTTCAAAAATTTGGGTGTGTCCGCGTTGCGCTTTGGGGGGTTTCCTGTCGCGGGCGCTAGGCCTACCCACACAAGTGAGGTATCATTTTTATCGGGAGACTTGGGGGATTGCTGGGTGGAAGGAAATTTGTGGCTCCTCTCAGATTCCAGAACTTTCTGCCACAGAAATGTGAGGAACATGTGCTTTTTTAGCCAAATTTTGAGGTTTGCAAAGGATTCTGGGTAACAGAACCTGGTCCGAGCCACACAAGTTAACCCATCTTGGATTCCCCTAGGTCTCTAGTTTTCTGAAATGCACAGGTTTGGTAGGTTTCCCTAGGTGCCGGCTGAGCTAGAGGCCAAAATCTACAGGTAGGCACTTTGCAAAAAACACCTCTGTTTTCTTTCAAAAATTTGGATGTGTCCACGTTGCGCTTTGGGGCGTTTCCTGTTGCGGGCGCTAGGCCTACCCACACAAGTGAGGTATCATTTTTATTGGGAAATTTGGGGGAATGCTGGGTGGAAGGAAATTTGTGGCTCCTCTCAGATTCCAGAACTTTCTGCCACAGAAATGTGAGGAACATGTGTTTTTTTTGCCAAATTATGAGGTTTGCAAAGGATTCTGGGTAACAGAACCTGGTCCGAGCCACACAAGTCACCCCATCTTGGATTCCCCTAGGTCTCTAGTTTTCAGAAATGCACAGGTTTGGTAGGTTTCCCTAGGTGCCGGCTAAGCTAGAGGCCAAAATCTACAGGTAGGCACTTTGCAAAAAACACCATTGTTTTCTTTCAAAAATGTGGATGTGTCCACGTTTCGCTTTGGGGCGTTTCCTGCCGCGGGCGCTAGGCCTACCTACACAAGTGAAGTATCATTTTTATCGGGAGACTTGGGGGAACGCTGGGTGGAAGGAAATTTGTGGCTCCTCTCAGATTCCAGAACTTTCTGCCACAGAAATGTGAGGAATATGTGTTTGTTTTGCCAAATTATGAGGTTTGCAAAGGATTCTGGGTAACAGAACCTGGTCCGAGCCACACAAGTCACCCCATCTTGGATTCCCCTAGGTCTCTAGTTTTCAGAAATGCACAGGTTTGGTAGGTGTCCCTAGGTGCCGGCTAAGCTAGAGGCCAAAATCTACAGGGAGGCACTTTGCAAAAAACACCTTTGTTTTCTTTCAAAAATTTGGACGTATCCACGTTTCGCTTTGGGGTGTTTCCTGTCGCGGGCGCTAGGCGTACCTACACAAGTGAGGTATCATTTTTATCGGGAGACTTGGGGGAACGCTGAGTAGAAGAAAATTTGTGGCTCCTATCAGATTCCAGAACTTTCTGCCACAGAAATGTGAGGAACATGTGCTTTTTTAGCCAAATTTTGAGGTTTGCAAAGGATTCTGGGTAACAGAACCTGGTCCGAGTCACACAAGTTAACCCATCTTGGATTCCCCTAGGTCTCTAGTTTTCTGAAATGCACAGGTTTGGTAGGTTTCCCTAGGTGCCGGCTGAGCTACAGTCCAAAATCTACAGGTAGGCACTTTGCAAAAAACACCTCTGTTTTCTTTCAAAAATTTGGATGTGTCCACGTTGCGCTTTGGGGCGTTACCTGTCGCGGGCGCTAGGCCTACCCACACAAGTGAGGTATCATTTTCATCGGGAGACTTGGGGGAATGCTGGGTGGAAGGAAATTTGTGGCTCCTCTCAGATTCCAGAACTTTCTGCCACAGAAATGTGAGGAACATGTGCTTTTTTAGCCAAATTTTGAGGTTTGAAAGGATTCTGGGTAACAGAACCTGGTCCGAGCCACACAAGTCACCCCATCTTGGATTCCCCTAGGTCTCTAGTTTTCAGAAATGCACAGGTTTGGTAGGTTTCCCTAGGTGCCGGCTGAGCTAGAGGCCAAAATCTACAGGTAACACTTTGCAAAAAACACCTCTGTGTTCTTTAAAACATTTGGATGTGTCCACGTTGCGCTTTGGGGCGTTACCTGTCGCTGGCGCTAGGCCTACCCACACAAGTGAGGTATCATTTTTATCGGGACACTTGGGGGAACGCTGGGTGGAAGGACATTTGTGGCTCCTCTAAGATTCCATAACTTTCTGCCACAGAAATGTGAGGAACATGCGTTTTTTTTGCCAAATTATGAGGTTTGCAAAGGATTCTGGGTAACAGAACCTGGTCCGAGCCACACAAGTCATCCCATCTTGGATTCCCCTAGGTCTCTAGTTTTCAGAAATGCACAGGTTTGGTAGGTTTCCCTAGGTGCCGGCTAAGCTAGAGGCCAAAATCTACAGGTAGGCACTTTGCAAAAAACACCTTTGTTTTCTTTCAAAAATTTGGATGTGTCCACGTTTCGCTTTGGGGCGTTTCCTGTCGCGGGCGCTAGGCCTACCTACACAAGTGAGGTATCATTTTTATCGGGAGACTGGGGGAACGCTGGGTGGAAGGTAATTTGTGGCTCCCATCAGATTCCAGAACTTTCTGCCACAGAAATGTGAGGAACATGTGTTTTTTTTGCCAAATTTTGAGGTTTGCAAAGGATTCTGGGTAACAGAACCTGGTCCGAGCCACACAAGTCACCCCATCTTGGATTCCCCTAGGTCTCTAAATTTCAGAAATGCACAGGTTTGGTAGGTTTCCCTAGGTGCAGGCTAAGCTAGAGGCCAAAATCTACAGGTAGGCACTTTGCAAAAAACACCTTTGTTTTCTTTCAAAAATTTGGATGTGTCCGCGTTGCGCTTTGGGGCGTTTCCTGTCGCGGGCGCTAGGCCTACCCACACAAGTGAGGTATCATTTTTATCGGGAGACTTGGGGGAACGCTGGGTGGAAGGAAATTTGTGGCTCCTCTCAGATTCCAGAACTTTCTGCCACAGAAATGTGAGGAACATGTGCTTTTTTAGCCAAATTTTGAGGTTTGCAAAGGATTCTGGGTAACAGAACCTGGTCCGAGCCACACAAGCTAACCCATCTTGGATTCCCCTAGGTCTCTAGTTTTCTGAAATGCACAGGTTTGGTAGGTTTCCCTAGGTGCCGGCTGAGCTAGAGGCCAAAATCTACAGGTAGGCACTTTGCAAAAAACACTTCTGTTTTCTTTCAAAAATTTGGATGTGTCCACGTTGCGCTTTGGGGCATTTCCTGTCGCGGGCGCTAGGCCTACCCACACAAGTGAGGTATCATTTTTATCAGGAGACTTGGGGGAATGCTGGTTGGAAGGAAATTTGTGGCTCCTCTCAGATTCCAGAACTTTCTGCCACAGAAATGTGAGGAACATGTGCTTTTTTAGCCAAATTTTGAGGTTTGAAAGGATTCTGGGTAACAGAACCTGGTCCGAGCCACCCAAGTCACCCCATCTTGGATTCCCATAGGTCTCTAGTTTTCAGAAATGCACAGGTTTGGTAGGTTTCCCTAGGTGCCGGCTGAGCTAGAGGCCAAAATCTACAGGTAACACTTTGCAAAAAACACCTCTGTTTTCTTTAAAACATTTGGATGTGTCCACGTTGCGCTTTGGGGCTTTACCTGTCGTGGGCGCTAGGCCTACCTACACAAGTGAGGTATCATTTTTATCGGGAGACTTGGGGGAATGCTGGGTGGAAGGAAATGTGTGGCTCCTCTCAGATTCCAGAACTTTCTGCCACAGAAATGTGAGGAACAAGTGTTTTTTTTGCCAAATTATGAGGTTTGCAAAGGATTCTGGGTAACAGAACCTGGTACGAGCCACACAAGTCACCCCATCTTGGATTCCCCTAGGTCTCTAAATTTCAGAAATGCACAGGTTTGGTAGGTTTCCCTAGGTGCAGGCTAAGCTAGAGGCCAAAATCTACAGGTAGGCACTTTGCAAAAAACACCTTTGTTTTCTTTCAAAAATTTGGGTGTGTCCGCGTTGCGCTTTGGGGGGTTTCCTGTCGCGGGCGCTAGGCCTACCCACACAAGTGAGGTATCATTTTTATCGGGAGACTTGGGGGAACGCTGGGTGGAAGGAAATTTGTGGCTCCTCTCAGATTCCAGAACTTTCTGCCACAGAAATGTGAGGAACATGTGCTTTTTTAGCCAAATTTTGAGGTTTGCAAAGGATTCTGGGTAACAGAACCTGGTCCGAGCCACACAAGTTAACCCATCTTGGATTCCCCTACGTCTCTAGTTTTCTGAAATGAACAGGTTTGGTAGGTTTCCCTAGGTGCCGGCTGAACTAGAGGCCAAAATCTACAGGTAGGCACTTTGCAAAAAACACCTCTGTTTTCTTTCAAAAATTTGGATGTGTCCACATTGCGCTTTGGGGCGTTTCCTGTCGCGGGCGCTAGGCCTACCCACACAAGTGAGGTATCATTTTTATCGGGACACTTGGGGGAACGCTGGGTGGAAGGAAATTTGTGGCTCCTCTCAGATTCCAGAACTTTCTGCCACAGAAATGTGAGGAACATGTGTTTTTTTTGCCAAATTATGAGGTTTGCAAAGGATTCTGGGTAACAGAACCTGGTCCGAGCCACACAAGTCATCCCATCTTGGATTCCCCTAGGTCTCTAGTTTTCAGAAATGCACAGGTTTGGTAGGTTTCCCTAGGTGCCGGCTAAGCTAGAGGCCAAAATCTACAGGTAGGCACTTTGCAAAAAACACCTTTGTTTTCTTTCAAAAATTTGGATGTGTCCACGTTGCGCTTTGGGGCGTTTCCTGTCGCGGGCGCTAGGCCTACCTACACAAGTGATGTATCATTTTTATCGGGAGACTGGGGGAACGCTGGGTGGAAGGTAATTTGTGGCTCCCATCAGATTCCAGAACTTTCTGCCACAGAAATGTGAGGAACAAGTGTTTTTTTTGCCAAATTTTGAGGTTTGCAAAGGATTCTGGGTAACAGAACCTGGTCCGAGCCACACAAGTCACCCCATCTTGGATTCCCCTAGGTCTCTAAATTTCAGAAATGCACAGGTTTGGTAGGTTTCCCTAGGTGCAGGCTAAGCTAGAGGCCAAAATCTACAGGTAGGCACATTGCAAAAAACACCTTTGTTTTCTTTCAAAAATTTGGATGTGTCCGCGTTGCGCTTTGGGGCGTTTCCTGTCGCGGGCGCTAGGCCTACCCACACAAGTGAGGTATCATTTTTATCGGGAGACTTGGGGGAACGCTGGGTGGAAGGAAATTTGTGGCTCCTCTCAGATTCCAGAACTTTCTGCCACAGAAATGTGAGGAACATGTGCTTTTTTAGCCAAATTTTGAGGTTTGCAAAGGATTCTGGGTAACAGAACCTGGTCCGAGCCACACAAGCTAACCCATCTTGGATTCCCCTAGGTCTCTAGTTTTCTGAAATGCACAGGTTTGGTAGGTTTCCCTAGGTGCCGGCTGAGCTAGAGGCCAAAACCTACAGGTAGGCACTTTGCAAAAAACACCTCTGTTTTCTTTCAAAAATTTGGATGTGTCCACGTTGCGCTTTGGGGCGTTTCCTGTCGCGGGCGCTAGGCCTACCCACACAAGTGAGGTATCATTTTTATCAGGAGACTTGGGGGAATGCTGGTTGGAAGGAAATTTGTGGCTCCTCTCAGATTCCAGAACTTTCTGCCACAGAAATGTGAGGAACATGTGCTTTTTTAGCCAAATTTTGAGGTTTGAAAGGATTCTGGGTAACAGAACCTGGTCCGAGCCACCCAAGTCACCTCATCTTTGATTCCCATAGGTCTCTAGTTTTCAGAAATGCACAGGTTTGGTAGGTTTCCCTAGGTGCCAGCTGAGCTAGAGGCCAAAATCTACAGGTAACACTTTGCAAAATACACCTCTGTTTTCTTTAAAACATTTGGATGTGTCCACGTTGCGCTTTGGGGCTTTACCTGTCGCGGGCGCTAGGCCTACCTACACAAGTGAGGTGTCATTTTTATCGGGAGACTTGGGGGAACGCTGGGTGGAAGGAAATTTGTGGCTCCTCTCAGATTCCAGAACTTTCTGCCACAGAAATGTGAGGAACATGTGTTTTTTTTGCCAAATTTTGAGGTTTGCAAAGGATTCTGGGTAACAGAACCTGGTCCGAGCCACACAAGTCACCCCATCTTGGATTGCCCTAGGTCTATAGTTTTCAGAAATGCACAGGTTTGGTAGGTTTCCCTAGGTGCCGGCTGAGCTAGAGGCCAAAATCTACAGATAGGCACTTTGCAAAAAACACCTCTGTTTTCTTTCAAACATTTGGATGTGTCCACGTTGCGTTTTGGGGCGTTTCCTGTTGCATGCGCTAGGCCTACCCACACAAGTGAGGTATAATTTTTATCGGGAGACTTGGGGGAACGCTGGGTGGAAGGAAATTTGTGGCTCCTCTCAGATTCCAGAACTTTCTGCCACAGAAATGTGAGGAACATGTGCTTTTTTAGCCAAATTTTGAGGTTTGCAAAGGATTCTGGGTAACAGAACCTGGTCCGAGCCACACAAGTTAACCCATCTTGGATTCCCCTAGGTCTCTAGTTTTCTGAAATGCACAGGTTTGGTAGGTTTCCCTAGGTGCCGGCTGAACTAGAGGCCAAAATCTACAGGTAGGCACTTTGCAAAAAACACCTCTGTTTTCTTTCAAAAATTTGGATGTGTCCACGTTGCGCTTTGGGGCGTTTCCTGTCGCGGGCGCTAGGCCTACCCACACAAGTGAGGTATCATTTTTATCGGGACACTTGGGGGAACGCTGGGTGGAAGGAAATTTGTGGCTCCTCTCAGATTCCAGAACTTTCTGCCACAGAAATGTGAGGAACATGTGTTTTTTTTGCCAAATTATGAGGTTTGCAAAGGATTCTGGGTAACAGAACCTGGTCCGAGCCACACAAGTCATCCCATCTTGGATTCCCCTAGGTCTCTAGTTTTCAGAAATGCACAGGTTTGGTAGGTTTCCCTAGGTGCCGGCTAAGCTAGAGGCCAAAATCTACAGGTAGGCACTTTGCAAAAAACACCTTTGTTTTCTTTAAAAAATTTGGATGTGTCCACGTTGCGCTTTGTGGCGTTTCCTGTCGCGGGCGCTAGGCCTACCCACACAAGTGAGGTATCATTTTTATCGGGAGACTTGGGGGAATGCTGGTTGGAAGGAAATTTGTGGCTCCTCTCAGATTCCAGAACTTTCTGCCACAGAAATGTGAGGAACATGTGCTTTTTTAGCCAAATTTTGAGATTTGAAAGGATTCTGGGTAACAGAACTGGTCCGAGCCACCCAAGTCACCCCATCTTGGATTCCCCTAGGTCTCTAGTTTTCAGAAATGCACAGGTTTGGTTGGTTTCCCTAGGTGCCGTCTGAGCTAGAGGCCAAAATCTACAGGTAACACTTTGCAAAAAACACCTCTGTTTTCTTTAAAACATTTGGATGTGTCCACGTTGCGCTTTGGGGCGTTACCTGTCGCGGGCGCTAGGCCTACCCACACAAGTGAGGTATCATTTTTATCGGGAGACTTGGGGGAATGCTGGGTGGAAGGAAATTTGTGGCTCCTCTCAGATTCCAGAACTTTCTGCCACAGAAATGTGAGGAACATGTGCTTTATTAGCCAAATTTTGAGGTTTGCAAAGGATTCTGGGTAACAGAACCTGGTCCGAGCCACACAAGCTAACCCATCTTGGATTCCCCTAGGTCTCTAGTTTTCTGAAATGCACAGGTTTGGTAGGTTTCCCTAGGTGCCGGCTGAGCTAGAGGCCAAAATCTACAGGTAGGCACTTTGCAAAAAACACCTCTGTTTTCTTTCAAAAATTTGGATGTGTCCACGTTGCGCTTTGAGGCGTTTCCTGTCGCAGGCGCTAGGCCTACCCACACAAGTGAGGTATCATTTTTATCAGGAGACTTGGGGGAATGCTGGTTGGAAGGAAATTTGTGGCTCCTCTCAGATTCCAGAACTTTCTGCCACAGAAATGTGAGGAACATGTGCTTTTTTAGCCAAATTTTGAGGTTTGATAGGATTCTGGGTAACAGAACCTGGTCCGAGCCACCCAAGTCACCCCATCTTGGATTCCCATAGGTCTCTAGTTTTCAGAAATGCACAGGTTTGGTAGGTTTCCCTAGGTGCCGGCTGAGCTAGAGGCCAAAATCTACAGGTAGGCACTTTGCAAAAAACACCTCTGTTTTCTTTCAAAAATTTGGATGTGTCCACGTTGCGCTTTGGGGCGTTTCCTGTCGCGGGCGCTTGGCCTACCCACACAAGTGAGGTATCATTTTTATCGGGAGACTTGCGGGAACGCTTGGTGGAAGGAAATTTGTGGCTCCTCTCAGATTCCAGAACTTTCTGCCACAGAAATATGAGGAACATGTGTTTTTTTAGCCAAATTTTGAGGTTTGCAAAGGATTCTGGGTAACAGAACCTGGTCCGAGCCACACAAGTCACCCCATCTTGGATTCCCCTAGGTCTCTAAATTTCAGAACTGCAAAGGTTTGGTAGGTTTCCCTAGGTGCAGGCTAAGCTAGAGGCCAAAATCTACAGGTAGGCACTTTGCAAAAAACACCTTTGTTTTCTTTCAAAAATGTGGGTGTGTCCGCGTTGCGCTTTGGGGGGTTTCCTGTCGCGGGCGCTAGGCCTACCCACACAAGTGAGGTATCATTTTTATCGGGAGACTTGGGGGAACGCTGGGTGGAAGGAAATTTGTGGCTCCTCTCAGATTCCAGAACTTTCTGCCACAGAAATGTGAGGAACATGTGCTTTTTTAGCCAAATTTTGAGGTTTGCAAAGGATTCTGGGTAACAGAACCTGGTCCGAGCCACACAAGTTAACCCATCTTGGATTCCCCTACGTCTCTAGTTTTCTGAAATGAACAGGTTTGGTAGGTTTCCCTAGGTGCCGGCTGAACTAGAGGCCAAAATCTACAGGTAGGCACTTTGCAAAAAACACCTCTGTTTTCTTTCAAAAATTTGGATGTGTCCACGTTGCGCTTTGGGGCGTTTCCTGTCGCGGGCGCTAGGCCTACCCACACAAGTGAGGTATCATTTTTATCGGGACACTTGGGGGAACGCTGGGTGGAAGGAAATTTGTTGCTCCTCTCAGATTCCAGAACTTTCTGCCACAGAAATGTGAGGAACATGTGTTTTTTTTGCCAAATTATGAGGTTTGCAAAGGATTCTGGGTAACAGAACCTGGTCCGAGCCACACAAGTCATCCCATCTTGGATTCCCCTAGGTCTCTAGTTTTCAGAAATGCACAGGTTTGGTAGGTTTCCCTAGGTGCCGGCTAAGCTAGAGGCCAAAATCTACAGGTAACACTTTGCAAAAAACACCTCTGTTTTCTTTAAAACATTTGGATGTGTCCACGTTGCGCTTTGGGGCGTTACCTGTCGCGGGCGCTAGGCCTACCCACACAAGTGAGGTATCATTTTTATCGGGAGACTTGGGGGAATGCTGGGTGGAAGGAAATTTGTGGCTCCTCTCAGATTCCAGAACTTTCTGCCACAGAAATGTGAGGAACATGTGTTTTTTTTGCCAAATTATGAGGTTTGCAAAGGATTCTGGGTAACAGAACCTGGTCCGAGCCACAAAAGTCACCCCATCTTGGATTCCCCTAGGTCTCTAAATTTCAGAAATGCACAGGTTTGGTAGGTTTCCCTAGGTGCAGGCTAAGCTAGAGGCCAAAATCTACAGGTAGGCACTTTGCAAAAAACACCTTTGTTTTCTTTCAAAAATTTGGGTGTGTCCGCGTTGCGCTTTGGGGGGTTTCCTGTCGCGGGCGCTAGGCCTACCCACACAAGTGAGGTATCATTTTTATCGGGAGACTTGGGGGATTGCTGGGTGGAAGGAAATTTGTGGCTCCTCTCAGATTCCAGAACTTTCTGCCACAGAAATGTGAGGAACATGTGCTTTTTTAGCCAAATTTTGAGGTTTGCAAAGGATTCTGGGTAACAGAACCTGGTCCGAGCCACACAAGTCACCCCATCTTGGATTCCCCTAGGTCTCTAGTTTTCTGAAATGCACAGGTTTGGTAGGTTTCCCTAGGTGCCGGCTGAGCTAGAGGCCAAAATCTACAGGTAGGCACTTTGCAAAAAACACCTCTGTTTTCTTTCAAAAATTTGGATGTGTCCACGTTGCGCTTTGGGGCGTTTCCTGCCGCGGGCGCTAGGCCTACCTACACAAGTGAAGTATCATTTTTATCGGGAGACTTGGGGGAACGCTGGGTGGAAGGAAATTTGTGGCTCCTCTCAGATTCCAGAACTTTCTGCCACAGAAATGTGAGGAATATGTGTTTTTTTTGCCAAATTATGAGGTTTGCAAAGGATTCTGGGTAACAGAACCTGGTCCGAGCCACACAAGTCACCCCATCTTGGATTCCCCTAGGTCTCTAGTTTTCAGAAATGCACAGGTTTGGTAGGTGTCCCTAGGTGCCGGCTAAGCTAGAGGCCAAAATCTACAGGGAGGCACTTTGCAAAAAACACCTTTGTTTTCTTTCAAAAATTTGGACGTATCCACGTTTCGCTTTGGGGTGTTTCCTGTCGCGGGCGCTAGGCGTACCTACACAAGTGAGGTATCATTTTTATCGGGAGACTTGGGGGAACGCTGAGTGGAAGAAAATTTGTGGCTCCTATCAGATTCCAGAACTTTCTGCCACAGAAATGTGAGGAACATGTGCTTTTTTAGCCAAATTTTGAGGTTTGCAAAGGATTCTGGGTAACAGAACCTGGTCCGAGCCACACAAGTTAACCCATCTTGGATTCCCCTAGGTCTCTAGTTTTCTGAAATGCACAGGTTTGGTAGGTTTCCCTAGGTGCCGGCTGAGCTACAGTCCAAAATCTACAGGTAGGCACTTTGCAAAAAACACCTCTGTTTTCTTTCAAAAATTTGGATGTGTCCACGTTGCGCTTTGGGGCGTTACCTGTCGCGGGCGCTAGGCCTACCCACACAAGTGAGGTATCATTTTCATCGGGAGACTTGGGGGAATGCTGGGTGGAAGGAAATTTGTGGCTCCTCTCAGATTCCAGAACTTTCTGCCACAGAAATGTGAGGAACATGTGCTTTTTTAGCCAAATTTTGAGGTTTGAAAGGATTCTGGGTAACAGAACCTGGTCCGAGCCACACAAGTCACCCCATCTTGGATTCCCCTAGGTCTCTAGTTTTCAGAAATGCACAGGTTTGGTAGGTTTCCCTAGGTGCCGGCTGAGCTAGAGGCCAAAATCTACAGGTAACACTTTGCAAAAAACACCTCTGTGTTCTTTAAAACATTTGGATGTGTCCACGTTGCGCTTTGGGGCGTTACCTGTCGCGGGCGCTAGGCCTACCCACACAAGTGAGGTATCATTTTTATCGGGACACTTGGGGGAACGCTGGGTGGAAGGACATTTGTGGCTCCTCTAAGATTCCAGAACTTTCTGCCACAGAAATGTGAGGAACATGCGTTTTTTTTGCCAAATTATGAGGTTTGCAAAGGATTCTGGGTAACAGAACCTGGTCCGAGCCACACAAGTCATCCCATCTTGGATTCCCCTAGGTCTCTAGTTTTCAGAAATGCACAGGTTTGGTAGGTTTCCCTAGGTGCCGGCTAAGCTAGAGGCCAAAATCTACAGGTAGGCACTTTGCAAAAAACACCTTTGTTTTCTTTCAAAAATTTGGATGTGTCCACGTTTCGCTTTGGGGCGTTTCCTGTCGCGGGCGCTAGGCCTACCTACACAAGTGAGGTATCATTTTTATCGGGAGACTGGGGGAACGCTGGGTGGAAGGTAATTTGTGGCTCCCATCAGATTCCAGAACTTTCTGCCACAGAAATGTGAGGAACAAGTGTTTTTTTTTGCCAAATTATGAGGTTTGCAAAGGATTCTGGGTAACAGAACCTAGTACGAGCCACACAAGTCACCCCATCTTGGATTCCCCTAGGTCTCTAAATTTCAGAAATGCACAGGTTTGGTAGGTTTCCCTAGGTGCAGGCTAAGCTAGAGGCCAAAATCTACAGGTAGGCACTTTGCAAAAAACACCTTTGTTTTCTTTCAAAAATTTGGGTGTGTCCACGTTGCGCTTTGGGGGCTTTCCTGTCGCGGGCGCTAGGCCTACCCACACAAGTGAGGTATCATTTTTATCGGGAGACTTGGGGGAACGCTGGGTGGAAGGAAATTTGTGGCTCCTCTCAGATTCCAGAACTTTCTGCCACAGAAATGTGAGGAACATGTGCTTTTTTAGCCAAATTTTGAGGTTTGCAAAGGATTCTGGGTAACAGAACCTGGTCCGAGCCACACAAGTTAACCCATCTTGGATTCCCCTACGTCTCTAGTTTTCTGAAATGAACAGGTTTGGTAGGTTTCCCTAGGTGCCGGCTGAACTAGAGGCCAAAATCTACAGGTAGGCACTTTGCAAAAAACACCTCTGTTTTCTTTCAAAAATTTGGATGTGTCCACGTTGCGCTTTGGGGCGTTTCCTGTCGCGGGCGCTAGGCCTACCCACACAAGTGAGGTATCATTTTTATCGGGACACTTGGGGGAACGCTGGGTGGAAGGAAATTTGTGGCTCCTCTCAGATTCCAGAACTTTCTGCCACAGAAATGTGAGGAACATGTGTTTTTTTTGCCAAATTATGAGGTTTGCAAAGGATTCTGGGTAACAGAACCTGGTCCGAGCCACACAAGTCATCCCATCTTGGATTCCCCTAGGTCTCTAGTTTTCAGAAATGCACAGATTTGGTAGGTTTCCCTAGGTGCCGGCTAAGCTAGAGGCCAAAATCTACAGGTAGGCACTTTGCAAAAAACACCTTTGTTTTCTTTCAAAAATTTGGATGTGTCCACGTTGCGCTTTGGGGCGTTTCCTGTCGCGGGCGCTAGGCCTACCTACACAAGTGATGTATCATTTTTATCGGGAGACTGGGGGAACGCTGGGTGGAAGGTAATTTGTGGCTCCCATCAGATTCCAGAACTTTCTGCCACAGAAATGTGAGGAACAAGTGTTTTTTTTGCCAAATTTTGAGGTTTGCAAAGGATTCTGGGTAACAGAACCTGGTCCGAGCCACACAAGTCACCCCATCTTGGATTCCCCTAGGTCTCTAAATTTCAGAAATGCACAGGTTTGGTAGGTTTCCCTAGGTGCAGGCTAAGCTAGAGGCCAAAATCTACAGGTAGGCACATTGCAAAAAACACCTTTGTTTTCTTTCAAAAATTTGGATGTGTCCGCGTTGCGCTTTGGGGCGTTTCCTGTCGCGGGCGCTAGGCCTACCCACACAAGTGAGGTATCATTTTTATCGGGAGACTTGGGGGAACGCTGGTGGAAGGAAATTTGTGTCTCCTCTCAGATTCCAGAACTTTCTGCCACAGAAATGTGAGGAACGTGCTTTTTTAGCCAAATTTTGAGGTTTGCAAAGGATTCTGGGTAACAGAACCTGGTCCGAGCCACACAAGCTAACCCATCTTGGATTCCCCTAGGTCTCTAGTTTTCTGAAATGCACAGGTTCGGTAGGTTTCCCTAGGTGCCGGCTGAGCTAGAGGCCAAAACCTACAGGTAGGCACTTTGCAAAAAACACCTCTGTTTTCTTTCAAAAATTTGGATGTGTCCACGTTGCGCTTTGGGGCGTTTCCTGTCGCGGGCGCTAGGCCTACCCACACAAGTGAGGTATCATTTTTATCAGGAGACTTGGGGGAATGCTGGTTGGAAGGAAATTTGTGGCTCCTCTCAGATTCCAGAACTTTCTGCCACAGAAATGTGAGGAACATGTGCTTTTTTAGCCAAATTTTGAGGTTTGAAAGGATTCTGGGTAACAGAACCTGGTCCGAGCCACCCAAGTCACCTCATCTTTGATTCCCATAGGTCTCTAGTTTTCAGAAATGCACAGGTTTGGTAGGTTTCCCTAGGTGCCAGCTGAGCTAGAGGCCAAAATCTACAGGTAACACTTTGCAAAATACACCTCTGTTTTCTTTAAAACATTTGGATGTGTCCACGTTGCGCTTTGGGGCTTTACCTGTCGCGGGCGCTAGGCCTACCTACACAAGTGAGGTATCATTTTTATCGGGAGACTTGGGGGAACGCTGGGTGGAAGGAAATTTGTGGCTCCTCTCAGATTCCAGAACTTTCTGCCACAGAAATGTGAGGAACATGTGTTTTTTTTGCCAAATTTTGAGGTTTGCAAAGGATTCTGGGTAACAGAACCTGGTCCGAGCCACAAAAGTCACCCCATCTTGGATTGCCCTAGGTCTATAGTTTTCAGAAATGCACAGGTTTGGTAGGTTTCCCTAGGTGCCGGCTGAGCTAGAGGCCAAAATCTACAGATAGGCACTTTGCAAAAAACACCTCTGTTTTCTTTCAAACATTTGGATGTGTCCACGTTGCGTTTTGGGGCGTTTCCTGTTGCGTGCGCTAGGCCTACCCACACAAGTGAGGTATCATTTTTATCGGGAGACTTGGGGGAACGCTGGGTGGAAGGAAATTTGTGGCTCCTCTCAGATTCCAGAACTTTCTGCCACAGAAATGTGAGGAAAATGTGCTTTTTTAGCCAAATTTTGAGGTTTGCAAAGGATTCTGGGTAACAGAACCTGGTCCGAGCCACACAAGTTAACCCATCTTGGATTCCCCTAGGTCTCTAGTTTTCTGAAATGCACAGGTTTGGTAGGTTTCCCTAGGTGCCGGCTGAACTAGAGGCCAAAATCTACAGGTAGGCACTTTGCAAAAAACACCTCTGTTTTCTTTCAAAAATTTGGATGTGTCCACGTTGCGCTTTGGGGCGTTTCCTGTCGCGGGCGCTAGGCCTACCCACACAAGTGAGGTATCATTTTTATCGGGACACTTGGGGGAACGCTGGGTGGAAGGAAATTTGTGGCTCCTCTCAGATTCCAGAACTTTCTGCCACAGAAATGTGAGGAACATGTGTTTTTTTTGCCAAATTATGAGGTTTGCAAAGGATTCTGGGTAACAGAACCTGGTCCGAGCCACACAAGTCATCCCATCTTGGATTCCCCTAGGTCTCTAGTTTTCAGAAATGCACAGGTTTGGTAGGTTTCCCTAGGTGCCGGCTAAGCTAGAGGCCAAAATCTACAGGTAGGCACTTTGCAAAAAACACCTTTGTTTTCTTTAAAAAATTTGGATGTGTCCACGTTGCGCTTTGTGGCGTTTCCTGTCGCGGGCGCTAGGCCTACCCACACAAGTGAGGTATCATTTTTATCGGGAGACTTGGGGGAATGCTGGTTGGAAGGAAATTTGTGGCTCCTCTCAGATTCCAGAACTTTCTGCCACAGAAATGTGAGGAACATGTGCTTTTTTAGCCAAATTTTGAGGTTTGAAAGGATTCTGGGTAACAGAACTGGTCCGAGCCACCCAAGTCACCCCATCTTGGATTCCCCTAGGTCTCTAGTTTTCAGAAATGCACAGGTTTGGTTGGTTTCCCTAGGTGCCGTCTGAGCTAGAGGGCAAAATCTACAGGTAACACTTTGCAAAAAACACCTCTGTTTTCTTTCAAAAATTTGGATGTGTCCACGTTGCTCTTTGGGGCGTTTCCTGTCGTGGGCCCTAGGCCTACCCACACAAGTGAGGTATCATTTTTATCGGGAGACTTGGGGGAATGCTGGGTGGAAGGAAATTTGTGGCTCCTATCAGATTCCAGAACTTTCTGCCACAGAAATGTGAGGAACATGTGCTTTTTTAGCCAAATTTTGAGGTTTGTAAAGGATTCTGGGAAACAGAACCTGGTCCGAGCCACACAGGTTACCACATCTTGGATTCCCCTAGGTCTCTAGTTTTCAGAAATGCACAGGTTTGGTAGGTTTCCCTAGGTTCCGGCTGAGCTAGAGGCCAAAATCTACAGGTAGGCACTTTGCAAAAAACACCTCTGTTTTCTTTCAAAAATTTGGATGTGTCCACGTTGCTCTTTGGGGCGTTTCCTGTCGTGGGCCCTAGGCCTACCCACACAAGTGAGGTATCATTTTTATCGGGAGACTTGGGGGAATGCTGGGTGGAAGGAAATTTGTGGCTCCTCTCAGATTCCAGAACTTTCTGCCACAGAAATGTGAGGAACATGTGCTTTTTTAGCCAAATTTTGAGGTTTGGAAAGGATTCTGGGTAACAGCACCTGGTCCGAGCCACACAAGTCACCCCATCTTGGATTCCCCTAGGTCTCTAGTTTTCAGAAATGCACAGGTTTGGTAGGTTTCCCTAGGTGCTGGCTGAGCTAGAGGCCAAAATCTACAGGTAGGCACTTTGCAAAAAACACCTCTGTTTTCTTTCAAAAATTTGGATGTGTCCACGTTGCGCTTTGGGGCGTTTCCTAACGCAGGCGCTAGGCCTACCCACACAAGTGAGGGATCATTTTTATCGGGAGACTTTGGGGAATGCTGGGTGGAAGAAAATGTGTGGCTCCTCTCAGATTCCAGAACTTTCTGCCACAGAAATATGAGGAACATGTGTTTTTTTAGCCAAATTTTGAGGTTTGCAAAGGATTCTGGGTAACAGAACCTGGTCCGAGCCACACAAGTCACTCCATCTTGGATTCCCCTAGGTCTCTAGTTTTCAGAAATGCACAGGTTTGGTAGGTTTCCCTATGTGCCGGCTGAGCTAGAGGCCAAAATCTACAGGTAGGCACTTTGCAAAAAACACCTTTGTTTTCTTTCAAAAATTTGGTTGTGTCCACGTTGCGCTTTGGGGCGTTTCCTGTCGCGGGCGCTAGGCCTACCCACACAAGTGAGGTATCATTTTTATCGGGAGACTTGGGGGAACGCTGGTTGGAAGGAAATTTGTGGCTCCTCTCAGATTCCAGAACTTTCTGCCACAGAAATGTGAGGAACATGTGTTTTTCTAGCTAAATTTTGAGGTTTGCAAAGGATTCTGGGTAACAGAACCTGGTCCGAGCCACACAAGTCACCCCATCTTGGATTCCCCTAGGTCTCTAGTTTTCAGAAATGCACAGGTTCGGTAGGTTTCCCTGGGTGCCGGCTGAACTAGAGGCCAAAATCTACAGGTAGGCACTTTGCAAAAAACACCTCTGTTTTCTTTAAAAAATGTGGATGTGTCCACGTTGCGCTTTGGGGCGTTTCCTGTCGCGGGCGCTTGGCCTACCCACACAAGTGAGGTATAATTGTTATCGGGAGACTTGCGGGAACGCTTGGTGGAAGGAAATTTGTGGCTCCTCTCAGATTCCAGAACTTTGTGCCACAGAAATATGAGGAACATGTGTTTTTTTTGCCAAATTTTGAGGTTTCCAAAGGATTCTGGGTAACAGAACCTGGTCCGAGCCACACAAGTCACCCCATCTTGGATTCCCCTAGGTCTCTAGTTTTCAGAAATGCACAGGTTTGGTAGGTTTCCCTATGTGCCAGCTGAGCTAGAGGCCAAAATCTACAGGTAGGCACTTTGCAAAAAACACCTCTGTTTTCTTTCAAAAATTTGGATGTGTCCACGTTGCGCTTTGGGGCGTTTCCTGTCGCGGGCGCTTGGCCTACCCACACAAGTGAGGTATCATTTTTATCGGGAGACTTGCGGGAACGCTTGGTGGAAGTAAATTTGTGGCTCCTCTCAGATTCCAGAACTTTCTGCCACAGAAATATGAGGAACATGTGTTTTTTTAGCCAAATTTTGAGGTTTGCAAAGGATTCTGGGTAACAGAACCTGGTCCGAGCCACACAAGTCACCCCATCTTGGATTCCCCTAGGTCTCTAGTTTTCAGAAATGCACAGGTTTGGTAGGTTTCCCTAGGTGCCGGCTGAGCTAGAGGCAAAAATCTACAGGTAGGCACTTTGCAAAAAACACCTCTGTTTTCTTTCAAAAATTTGGATGTGTCCACGTTGCGCTTTGGGGCACTTCCTGTCGCGGGCGCTAGGCCTACCCACACAAGAGAGGTATAATTTTTATCGGGAGACTTGGGGGAATGCTGGTTGGAAGGAAATTTATGGCTCCTATCAGATTCCAGAACTTTCTGCCACAGAAATATGAGGAACATGTGTTTTTTTTTGCCAAATTGTGAGGTTTGCAAAGGATTCTGGGTAACAGAACCTTGTCCGAGCCACACAAGTCACCCCATCTTGGATTCCCCCAGGTCTCTAGTTTTCAGAAATGCACAGGTTTGGTAGGTTTCCCTAGGTGCCGGCTGAGCTAGAGGCCAAAATCTGCAGGTAGCACTTTGCAAAAAACACCTCTGTTTTCTTTAAAAAATTTGGATGTGTCCACGTTGCGCTTTGGGGCGTTTCCTGTCGCGGGCGCTAGGCCTACTCACACAAGTGAGGTATCATTTTTATCGGGAGACTTGGGGGAACGCTGGGTGGAAGGAAATTTGTGGCTCCTATCAGATTCCAGAACTTTCTGCCACAGAAATGTGAGGAACATGTGCTTTTTTAGCCAAATTTTGAGGTTTGTAAAGGATTCTGGGAAACAGAACCTGGTCCGAGCCACACAGGTTACCCCATCTTGGATTCCCCTAGGTCTCTAGTTTTCAGAAATGCAAAGGTTTGGTAGGTTTCCCTAGGTTCCGGCTGAGCTAGAGGCCAAAATCTACAGGTAGGCACTTTGCAAAAAACACCTCTGTTTTCTTTCAAAAATTTGGATGTGTCCACGTTGCTCTTTGGGGCGTTTCCTGTCGTGGGCCCTAGGCCTACCCACACAAGTGAGGTATCATTTTTATCGGGAGACTTGGGGGAATGCTGGGTGGAAGGAAATTTGTGGCTCCTCTCAGATTGCAGAACTTTCTGCCACAGAAATGTGAGGAACATGTGCTTTTTTAGCCAAATTTTGAGGTTTGGAAAGGATTCTGGGTAACAGAACCTGGTCCGAGCCACACAAGTCACCCCATCTTGGATTCCCCTAGGTCTCTAGTTTTCAGAAATGCACAGGTTTGGTAGGTTTCCCTAGGTGCCGGCTGAGCTAGAGGCCAAAATCTACAGGTAGGCACTTTGCAAAAAACACCTCTGTTTTCTTTCAAAAATTTGGATGTGTCCACGTTGCGCTTTGGGGCGTTTCCTAACGCAGGCGCTAGGCCTACCCACACAAGTGAGGGATCATTTTTATGGGGAGACTTGGGGGAATGCTGGGTGGAAGAAAATTTGTGGCTCCTCTCAGATTCCAGAACTTTCTGCCACAGAAATATGAGGAACATGTGTTTTTTTAGCCAAATTTTGAGGTTTGCAAAGGATTCTGGGTAACAGAACCTGGTCCGAGCCACACAAGTCACCCCATCTTGGATTCCCCTAGGTCTCTAGTTTTCAGAAATGCACAGGTTTGGTAGGTTTCCCTAGGTGCCGGCTGAGCTAGAGGCAAAAATCTACAGGTAGGCACTTTGCAAAAACACCTCTGTTTTCTTTCAAAAATTTGGATGTGTCCACGTTGCGCTTTGGGGCACTTCCTGTCGCGGGCGCTAGGCCTACCCACACAAGTGAGGTATAATTTTTATCGGGAGACTTGGGGGAATGCTGGTTGGAAGGAAATTTATGGCTCCTATCAGATTCCAGAACTTTCTGCCACAGAAATATGAGGAACATGTGGTTTTTTTTGCCAAATTGTGAGGTTTGCAAAGGATTCTGGGTAACAGAACCTTGTCCGAGCCACACAAGTCACCCCATCTTGGATTCCCCCAGGTCTCTAGTTTTCAGAAATGCACAGGTTTTTTAGGTTTCCCTAGGTGCCGGCTGAGCTAGAGGCCAAAATCTGCAGGTAGCACTTTGCAAAAAACACCTCTGTTTTCTTTAAAAAATTTGGATGTGTCCACGTTGCGCTTTGGGGCGTTTCCTGTCGCGGGCGCTAGGCCTACTCACACAAGTGAGGTATCATTTTTATCGGGAGACTTGGGGGAACGCTGGGTGGAAGGAAATTTGTGGCTCCTATCAGATTCCAGAACTTTCTGCCACAGAAATGTGAGGAACATGTGCTTTTTTAGCCAAATTTTGAGGTTTGTAAAGGATTCTGGGAAACAGAACCTGGTCCGAGCCACACAGGTTACCCCATCTTGGATTCCCCTAGGTCTCTAGTTTTCAGAAATGCACAGGTTTGGTAGGTTTCCCTAGGTTCCGGCTGAGCTAGAGGCCAAAATCTACAGGTAGGCACTTTGCAAAAAACACCTCTGTTTTCTTTCAAAAATTTGGATGTGTCCACGTTGCTCTTTGGGGCGTTTCCTGTCGTGGGCCCTAGGCCTACCCACACAAGTGAGGTATCATTTTTATCGGGAGACTTGGGGGAATGCTGGGTGGAAGGAAATTTGTGGCTCCTCTCAGATTCCAGAACTTTCTGCCACAGAAATGTGAGGAACATGTGCTTTTTTAGCCAAATTTTGAGGTTTGGAAAGGATTCTGGGTAACAGAACCTGGTCCGAGCCACACAAGTCACCCCATCTTGGATTCCCCTAGGTCTCTAGTTTTCAGAAATGCACAGGTTTGGTAGGTTTCCCTAGGTGCCGGCTGAGCTAGAGGCCAAAATCTACAGGTAGGCACTTTGCAAAAAACACCTCTGTTTTCTTTCAAAAATTTGGATGTGTCCACGTTGCGCTTTGGGGCGTTTCCTAACGCAGGCGCTAGGCCTACCCACACAAGTGAGGGATCATTTTTATGGGGAGACTTGGGGGAATGCTGGGTGGAAGAAAATTTGTGGCTCCTCTCAGATTCCAGAACTTTCTGCCACAGAAATATGAGGAACATGTGTTTTTTTAGCCAAATTTTGAGGTCTGCAAAGGATTCTGGGTAACAGAACCTGGTCCGAGCCACACAAGTCACTCCATCTTGGATTCCCCTAGGTCTCTAGTTTTCAGAAATGCACAGGTTTGGTAGGTTTCCCTATGTGCCGGCTGAGCTAGAGGCCAAAATCTACAGGTAGGCACTTTGCAAAAAACACCTTTGTTTTCTTTCAAAAATTTGGGTGTGTCCGCGTTGCGCTTTGGGGAGTTTCCTGTCGCGGGCGCTAGGCCTACCCACACAAGTGAGGTATCATTTTTATCGGGAGACTTGGGGGAACGCTGGGTGGAAGGAAATTTGTGGCTCCTCTCAGATTCCAGAACTTTGTGCCACAGAAATATGAGGAACATGTGTTTTTTTTGCCAAATTTTGAGGTTTCCAAAGGATTCTGGGTAACAGAACCTGGTCCGAGCCACACAAGTCACCCCATCTTGGATTCCCCTAGGTCTCTAGTTTTCAGAAATGCACAGGTTTGGTAGGTTTCCCTATGTGCCAGCTGAGCTAGAGGCCAAAATCTACAGGTAGGCACTTTGCAAAAAACACCTCTGTTTTCTTTCAAAAATTTGGATGTGTCCACGTTGCGCTTTGGGGCGTTTCCTGTCGCGGGCGCTTGGCCTACCCACACAAGTGAGGTATCATTTTTATCGGGAGACTTGCGGGAACGCTTGGTGGAAGGAAATTTGTGGCTCCTCTCAGATTCCAGAACTTTCTGCCACAGAAATATGAGGAACATGTGTTTTTTTAGCCAAATTTTGAGGTTTGCAAAGGATTCTGGGTAACAGAACCTGGTCCGAGCCACACAAGTCACCCCATCTTGGATTCCCCTAGGTCTCTAGTTTTCAGAAATGCACAGGTTTGGTAGGTTTCCTTAGGTGCCGGCTGAGCTAGAGGCAAAAATCTACAGGTAGGCACTTTGCAAAAAACACCTCTGTTTTCTTTCAAAAATTTGGATGTGTCCACGTTGCGCTTTGGGGCACTTCCTGTCGCGGGCGCTAGGCCTACCCACACAAGTGAGGTATAATTTTTATCGGGAGACTTGGGGGAATGCTGGTTGGAAGGAAATTTATGGCTCCTATCAGATTCCAGAACTTTCTGCCACAGAAATATGAGGAACATGTGGTTTTTTTTGCCAAATTGTGAGGTTTGCAAAGGATTCTGGGTAACAGAACCTTGTCCGAGCCACACAAGTCACCCCATCTTGGATTCCCCCAGGTCTCTAGTTTTCAGAAATGCACAGGTTTGGTAGGTTTCCCTAGGTGCCGGCTGAGCTAGAGGCCAAAATCTGCAGGTAGCACTTTGCAAAAAACACCTCTGTTTTCTTTAAAAAATTTGGATGTGTCCACGTTGCGCTTTGGGGCGTTTCCTGTCGCGGGCGCTAGGCCTACTCACACAAGTGAGGTATCATTTTTATCGGGAGACTTGGGGGAACGCTGGGTGGAAGGAAATTTGTGGCTCCTATCAGATTCCAGAACTTTCTGCCACAGAAATGTGAGGAACATGTGCTTTTTTAGCCAAATTTTGAGGTTTGTAAAGGATTCTGGGAAACAGAACCTGGTCCGAGCCACACAGGTTACCCCATCTTGGATTCCCCTAGGTCTCTAGTTTTCAGAAATGCACAGGTTTGGTAGGTTTCCCTAGGTTCCGGCTGAGCTAGAGGCCAAAATCTACAGGTAGGCACTTTGCAAAAAACACCTCTGTTTTCTTTCAAAAATTTGGATGTGTCCACGTTGCTCTTTGGGGCGTTTCCTGTCGTGGGCCCTAGGCCTACCCACACAAGTGAGGTATCATTTTTATCGGGAGACTTGGGGGAATGCTGGGTGGAAGGAAATTTGTGGCTCCTCTCAGATTCCAGAACTTTCTGCCACAGAAATGTGAGGAACATGTGCTTTTTTAGCCAAATTTTGAGGTTTGGAAAGGATTCTGGGTAACAGAACCTGGTCCGAGCCACACAAGTCACCCCATCTTGGATTCCCCTAGGTCTCTAGTTTTCAGAAATGCACAGGTTTGGTAGGTTTCCCTAGGTGCCGGCTGAGCTAGAGGCCAAAATCTACAGGTAGGCACTTTGCAAAAAACACCTCTGTTTTCTTTCAAAAATTTGGATGTGTCCACGTTGCGCTTTGGGGCGTTTCCTAACGCAGGCGCTAGGCCTACCCACACAAGTGAGGGATCATTTTTATGGGGAGACTTGGGGGAATGCTGGGTGGAAGAAAATTTGTGGCTCCTCTCAGATTCCAGAACTTTCTGCCACAGAAATATGAGGAACATGTGTTTTTTTAGCCAAATTTTGAGGTTTGCAAAGGATTCTGGGTAACAGAACCTGGTCCGAGCCACACAAGTCACTCCATCTTGGATTCCCCTAGGTCTCTAGTTTTCAGAAATGCACAGGTTTGTAGGTTTCCCTATGTGCCGGCTGAGCTAGAGGCCAAAATCTACAGGTAGGCACTTTGCAAAAAACACCTTTGTTTTCTTTCAAAAATTTGGTTGTGTCCACGTTGCGCTTTGGGGCGTTTCCTGTCGCGGGCGCTAGGCCTACCCACACAAGTGAGGTATCATTTTTATCGGGAGACTTGGGGGAACGCTGGGTGGAAGGAAATTTGTGGCTCCTCTCAGATTCCAGAACTTTCTGCCACAGAAATGTGAGGAACATGTGTTTTTCTAGCTAAATTTTGAGGTTTGCAAAGGATTCTGGGTAACAGAACCTGGTCCGAGCCACACAAGTCACCCCATCTTGGATTCCCCTAGGTCTCTAGTTTTCAGAAATGCACAGGTTCGGTAGGTTTCCCTGGGTGCCGGCTGAACTAGAGGCCAAAATCTACAGGTAGGCACTTTGCAAAAAACACCTCTGTTTTCTTTAAAAAATGTGGATGTGTCCACGTTGTGCTTTGGGGCGTTTCCTGTCGCGGGCGCTTGGCCTACCCACACAAGTGAGGTATAATTGTTATCGGGAGACTTGCGGGAACGCTTGGTGGAAGGAAATTTGTGGCTCCTCTCAGATTCCAGAACTTTGTGCCACAGAAATATGAGGAACATGTGTTTTTTTTGCCAAATTTTGAGGTTTCCAAAGGATTCTGGGTAACAGAACCTGGTCCGAGCCACACAAGTCACCCCATCTTGGATTCCCCTAGGTCTCTAGTTTTCAGAAATGCACAGGTTTGGTAGGTTTCCCTATGTGCCAGCTGAGCTAGAGGCCAAAATCTACAGGTAGGCACTTTGCAAAAAACACCTCTGTTTTCTTTCAAACATTTGGATGTGTCCACGTTGCGTTTTGGGGCGTTTCCTGTTGTGGGCGCTAGGCCTACCCACACAAGTGAGGTATCATTTTTATCGGGAGACTTGGGGGAACGCTGGGTGGAAGGAAATTTGTGGCTCCTCTCAGATTCCAGAACTTTGTGCCACAGAAATGTGAGGAACATGTGTTTTTGTTGCCAAATTTTGAGGTTTGCAAAGGATTCTGGGTAACAGAACCTGGTCCGAGCCACACAAGTCACCCCATCTTGGATTCCCCTAGGTCTCTAGTTTTCAGAAATGCACAGGTTTGGTAGGTTTCCCTAGGTGCCGGCTGAGCTAGAGGCCAAAATCTACAGGTAGGCACTTTGCAAAAAACACCTCTGTTTTCTTTCAAAAATGTGGATGTGTCCACGTTGCGCTTTGGGGCGTTTCCTGTCGCGGGTGCTTGGCCTACCCACACAAGTGAGGTATCATTTTTATTGGGAGACTTGCGGGAACGCTTGGTGGAAGGAAATTTGTGGCTCCTCTCAGATTCCAGAACTTTGTGCCACAGAAATGTGAGGAACATGTGTTTTTTTTGCCAAATTTTGAGGTTTCCAAAGGATTCTGGGTAACAGAACCTGGTCCGTGCCACACAAGTCACCCCATCTTGGATTCCCGTAGGTCTCTAGTTTTCAGAAATGCACAGGTTTGGTAGGTTTCCCTATGTGCCGGCTGAGCTAGAGGCCAAAATCTACAGGTAGGCACTTTGCAAAAAACACCTTTGTTTTCTTTAAAAAATTTGGTTGTGTCCACGTTGCGCTTTGGGGCGTTTCTTGTCGCGGGCGCTAGGCCTACCCACACAAGTGAGGTATCATTTTTATCGGGAGACTTGGGGGAACGCTGGGTGGAAGGAAATTTGTGGCTCCTCTCAGATTCCAGAACTTTCTGCCACAGAAATATGAGGAACATGGGTTTTTTTAGCCAAATTTTGAGGTTTGCAAAGGATTCTGGGTAACAGAACCTGGTCTGAGCCACACAAGTCACCCCATCTTGGACTCCCCTAGGTCTCTAGTTTTCAGAAATGGACAGGTTTGGTAGGTTTCCCTAGGTGCCGGCTGAGCTAGAGGCCAAAATCTACAGGTAGCACTTTGCAAAAAACACCTTTGTTTTCTTTAAAAAATTTGGTTTTGTCCACGTTGCGCTTTGGGGCGTTTCCTGTCGCGGGCGCTTGGCCTACCCACACAAGTGAGGTATCATTTTTATCGGGAGACTTGCGGGAACGCTTGGTGGAAGGAAATTTGTGGCTCCTCTCAGATTCCAGAACTTTGTGCCACAGAAATATGAGGAACATGGGGTTTTTTTAGCCAAATTTTGAGGTTTCCAAAGGATTCTGGGTAACAGAACCTGGTCCGTGCCACACAAGTCACCCCATCTTGGATTCCCGTAGTCTCTAGTTTACAGAAATGCACAGGTTTGGTAGGTTTCACTATGTGCCGGCTGAGCTAGAGGCTAAAATCTAAAGGTAGGCACTTTGCAAAAAACACCTTTGTTTTCTTTAAAAAATTTGGATGTGTCCACGTTGCGCTTTGGGGCGTTTCCTGTCGCGGGCGCTTGGCCTACCCACACAAGTGAGGTATCATTTTTATCGGGAGACTTGGGGGAACGCTGGGTGGAAGGAAATTTGTGGCTCCTCTCAGATTCCAGAACTTTGTGCCTCAGAAATATGAGGAACATGTGTTTTTCTAGCTAAATTTTGAGGTTTGCAAAGGATTCTGGGTAACAGAACCTGGTCCGAGCCACACAAGTCACCCCATCTTGGATTCCCCTAGGTCTCTAGTTTTCAGAAATGCACAGGTTCGGTAGGTTTCCCTAGGTGCCGGCTGAACTAGAGGCCAAAATCTACAGGTAGGCACTTTGCAAAAAACACCTCTGTTTTCTTTAAAAAATGTGGATGTGTCCACGTTGCGCTTTGGGGCGTTTCCTGTTGCGGGCGCTTGGCCTACCCACACAAGTGAGGTATAATTGTTATCGGGAGACTTGCGGGAATGCTTGGTGGAAGGAAATTTGTGGCTCCTCTCAGATTCCAGAACTTTGTGCCACAGAAATATGAGGAACATGTGTTTTTTTTTGCCAAATTTTGAGGTTTCCAAAGGATTCTGGGTAACAGAACCTGGTCCGAGCCACACAAGTCACCCCATCTTGGATTCCCCTAGGTCTCTAGTTTTCAGAAATGCACAAGTTTGGTAGGTTTCCCTATGTGCCAGCTGAGCTAGAGGCCAAAATCTACAGGTAGGCACTTTGCAAAAAACACCTCTGTTTTCTTTCAAACATTTGGATGTGTCCACGTTGCGTTTTGGGGTGTTTCCTGTTGCGGGCGCTAGGCCTACCCACACAAGTGAGGTATCATTTTTTATCGGGAGACTTGGGGGAACGCTGGGTGGAAGGAAATTTGTGGCTCCTCTCAGATTCGAGAACTTTGTGCCACAGAAATGTGAGGAACATGTGGTTTTTTTGCCAAATTTTGAGGTTTGCAAAGGATTCTGGGTAACAGAACCTGGTCCGAGCCACACAAGTCACCCCATCTTGGATTCCCCTAGGTCTCTAGTTTTCAGAAATGCACAGGTTTGGTAGGTTTCCCTAGGTGCCGGCTGAGCTAGAGGCCAAAATCTACAGGTAGGCACTTTGCAAAAAACACCTCTGTTTTCTTTCAAAAATTTGGATGTGTCCACGTTGCGCTTTGGGGCGTTTCCTGTCGCGGGCACTTGGCCTACCCACACAAGTGAGATATCATTTTTATCGGGAGACTTGCGGGAACGCTTGGTGGAAGGAAATTTGTGGCTCCTCTCAGATTCCAGAACTTTGTGCCACAGAAATGTGAGGAACATGTGTTTTTTTTGCCAAATTTTGAGGTTTCCAAAGGATTCTGGGTAACAGAACCTGGTCCGTGCCACACAAGTCACCCCATCTTGGATTCCCGTAGGTCTCTAGTTTTCAGAAATGCACAGGTTTGGTAGGTTTCCCTATGTGCCAGCTGAGCTAGAGGCCAAAATCTACAGGTAGGCACTTTGCAAAAAACACCTTTGTTTTCTTTCAAAAATTTGGTTGTGTCCACGTTGCGCTTTGGGGCGTTTCCTGTCGCGGGCGCTAGGCCTACCCACACAAGTGAGGTATCATTTTTATCGGGAGACTTGGGGGAACGCTGGGTGGAAGGAAATTTGTGGCTCCTCTCAGATTCCAGAACTTTCTGCCACAGAAATGTGAGGAACATGTGTTTTTCTAGCTAAATTTTGAGGTTTGCAAAGGATTCTGGGTAACAGAACCTGGTCCGAGCCACACAAGTCACCCCATCTTGGATTCCCCTAGGTCTCTAGTTTTCAGAAATGCACAGGTTCGGTAGGTTTCCCTAGGTGCCGGCTGAGCTAGAGGCCAAAATCTACAGGTAGCACATTGCAAAAAAAACCTCTGTTTTCTTACAAAAATTTGGATGTGTCCACGTTACGCTTTGGGGTGTTTCCTGTCGCAGGCGCTAGGCCTACCCACACAAGTGAGGTATCATTTTTATCGGGAGACTTGGGGGAACGCTGGGTGGAAGGAAATTTGTGGCTCCTCTCAGATTCCAGAACTTTCTGCCACAGAAATGTGAGGAACATGTGCTTTTTTTAGCTAAATTTTGAGGTTTGCAATGGATTCTGGGTAACAGAACCTGGTCCGAGCCACACAAGTCACCCCATCTTGGATTCCCCTAGGTCTCAAATTTTCAGAAATGCACAGGTTCGGTAGGTTTCCCTAGGTGCCGGCTGAGCTAGAGGCCAAAATCTACAGGTAGGCACTTTGCAAAAAACACCTCTGTTTTCTTTCAAAAATTTGGATGTGTCCACGTTGCGCTTAGGGTCGTTTCCTGTCGCGGGCGCTAGGCCTACCCACACAAGTGAGGTATCATTTTTATCGGGAGACTTGGGGGAACGCTGGGTGGAAGGAAATTTTTGGCTCCTCTCAGATTCCAGAACTTTCTGCCACAGAAATGTGAGGAACATGTGTTTTTTTTGCCAAATTTTGAGGTTTGCAAAGGATTCTGGGTAACAGAACCTAGTCCGAGCCACACAAGTCACCCCATCTTGGATTCCCCTATCTCTCTAGTTTTCAGAAATGGACATGTTTGGTAGGTTTCCCTAGGTGCCGGCTGAGCTAGAGGCCAAAACCTACAGGTAGGCACTTTGCAAAAAACACCTCTGTTTTCTTTAAAAAATGTGGATGTGTCCACGTTGCGCTTTGGGGCGTTTCCTGTCGCGGGCGCTTGGCCTACCCACACAAGTGAGGTATAATTGTTATCGGGAGACTTGCGGGAACGCTTGGTGGAAGGAAATTTGTGGCTCCTCTCAGATTCCAGAACTTTGTGCCACAGAAATATGAGGAACATGTGTTTTTTTTTGCCAAATTTTGAGGTTTCCAAAGGATTCTGGGTAACAGAACCTGGTCCGAGCCACACAAGTCACCCCATCTTGGATTCCCCTAGGTCTCTAGTTTTCAGAAATGCACAGGTTTGGTAGGTTTCCCTATGTGCCAGCTGAGCTAGAGGCCAAAATCTACAGGTAGGCACTTTGCAAAAAACACCTCTGTTTTCTTTCAAACATTTGGATGTGTCCACGTTGCGTTTTGGGGCGTTTCCTGTTGCGGGCGCTAGGCCTACCCACACAAGTGAGGTATCATTTTTATCGGGAGACTTGGGGGAACGCTGGGTGGAAGGAAATTTGTGGCTCCTCTCAGATTCGAGAACTTTGTGCCACAGAAATGTGAGGAACATGTGTTTTTTTTGCCAAATTTTGAGGTTTGCAAAGGATTCTGGGTAACAGAACCTGTTCCGAGCCACACAAGTCACCCCATCTTGGATTCCCCTAGGTCTCTAGTTTTCAGAAATGCACAGGTTTGGTAGGTTTCCCTAGGTGCCGGCTGAGCTAGAGGCCAAAATCTACAGGTAGGCACTTTGCAAAAAACACCTCTGTTTTCTTTCAAAAATTTGGATGTGTCCACGTTGCGCTTTGGGGCGTTTCCTGTCGCGGGCGCTAGGCCTACCCACACAAGTGAGGTATCATTTTTATCGGGAGATTTGGGGGAATGCTGGGTGGAAGAACATTTGTGGCTCCTCTCAGATTCCAGAACTTTCTGCCACAGAAATGTGAGGAACATGTGTTTTTCTAGCTAAATTTTGAGGTTTGCAAAGGATTCTGGGTAACAGAACCTGGTCCGAGCCACACAAGTCACCCCATCTTGGATTCCCCTAGGTCTCTAGTTTTCAGAAATGCACAGGTTCGGTAGGTTTCCCTGGGTGCCGGCTGAACTAGAGGCCAAAATCTACAGGTAGGCACTTTGCAAAAAACACCTCTGTTTTCTTTAAAAAATGTGGATGTGTCCACGTTGCGCTTTGGGGCGTTTCCTGTCGCGGGCGCTTGGCCTACCCACACAAGTGAGGTATAATTGTTATCGGGAGACTTGCGGGAACGCTTGGTGGAAGGAAATTTGTGGCTCCTCTCAGATTCCAGAACTTTGTGCCACAGAAATATGAGGAACATGTGTTTTTTTTGCCAAATTTTGAGGTTTCCAAAGGATTCTGGGTAACAGAACCTGGTCCGAGCCACACAAGTCACCCCATCTTGGATTCCCCTAGGTCTCTAGTTTTCAGAAATGCACAGGTTTGGTAGGTTTCCCTATGTGCCAGCTGAGCTAGAGGCCAAAATCTACAGGTAGGCACTTTGCAAAAAACACCTCTGTTTTCTTTCAAAAATTTGGATGTGTCCACGTTGCGCTTTGGGGCGTTTCCTGTCGCGGGCGCTTGGCCTACCCACACAAGTGAGGTATCATTTTTATCGGGAGACTTGCGGGAACGCTTGGTGGAAGTAAATTTGTGGCTCCTCTCAGATTCCAGAACTTTCTGCCACAGAAATATGAGGAACATGTGTTTTTTTAGCCAAATTTTGAGGTTTGCAAAGGATTCTGGGTAACAGAACCTGGTCCGAGCCACACAAGTCACCCCATCTTGGATTCCCCTAGGTCTCTAGTTTTCAGAAATGCACAGGTTTGGTAGGTTTCCCTAGGTGCCGGCTGAGCTAGAGGCAAAAATCTACAGGTAGGCACTTTGCAAAAAACACCTCTGTTTTCTTTCAAAAATTTGGATGTGTCCACGTTGCGCTTTGGGGCACTTCCTGTCGCGGGCGCTAGGCCTACCCACACAAGAGAGGTATAATTTTTATCGGGAGACTTGGGGGAATGCTGGTTGGAAGGAAATTTATGGCTCCTATCAGATTCCAGAACTTTCTGCCACAGAAATATGAGGAACATGTGTTTTTTTTTGCCAAATTGTGAGGTTTGCAAAGGATTCTGGGTAACAGAACCTTGTCCGAGCCACACAAGTCACCCCATCTTGGATTCCCCCAGGTCTCTAGTTTTCAGAAATGCACAGGTTTGGTAGGTTTCCCTAGGTGCCGGCTGAGCTAGAGGCCAAAATCTGCAGGTAGCACTTTGCAAAAAACACCTCTGTTTTCTTTAAAAAATTTGGATGTGTCCACGTTGCGCTTTGGGGCGTTTCCTGTCGCGGGCGCTAGGCCTACTCACACAAGTGAGGTATCATTTTTATCGGGAGACTTGGGGGAACGCTGGGTGGAAGGAAATTTGTGGCTCCTATCAGATTCCAGAACTTTCTGCCACAGAAATGTGAGGAACATGTGCTTTTTTAGCCAAATTTTGAGGTTTGTAAAGGATTCTGGGAAACAGAACCTGGTCCGAGCCACACAGGTTACCCCATCTTGGATTCCCCTAGGTCTCTAGTTTTCAGAAATGCACAGGTTTGGTAGGTTTCCCTAGGTTCCGGCTGAGCTAGAGGCCAAAATCTACAGGTAGGCACTTTGCAAAAAACACCTCTGTTTTCTTTCAAAAATTTGGATGTGTCCACGTTGCTCTTTGGGGCGTTTCCTGTCGTGGGCCCTAGGCCTACCCACACAAGTGAGGTATCATTTTTATCGGGAGACTTGGGGGAATGCTGGGTGGAAGGAAATTTGTGGCTCCTCTCAGATTGCAGAACTTTCTGCCACAGAAATGTGAGGAACATGTGCTTTTTTAGCCAAATTTTGAGGTTTGGAAAGGATTCTGGGTAACAGAACCTGGTCCGAGCCACACAAGTCACCCCATCTTGGATTCCCCTAGGTCTCTAGTTTTCAGAAATGCACAGGTTTGGTAGGTTTCCCTAGGTGCCGGCTGAGCTAGAGGCCAAAATCTACAGGTAGGCACTTTGCAAAAAACACCTCTGTTTTCTTTCAAAAATTTGGATGTGTCCACGTTGCGCTTTGGGGCGTTTCCTAACGCAGGCGCTAGGCCTACCCACACAAGTGAGGGATCATTTTTATGGGGAGACTTGGGGGAATGCTGGGTGGAAGAAAATTTGTGGCTCCTCTCAGATTCCAGAACTTTCTGCCACAGAAATATGAGGAACATGTGTTTTTTTAGCCAAATTTTGAGGTTTGCAAAGGATTCTGGGTAACAGAACCTGGTCCGAGCCACACAAGTCACCCCATCTTGGATTCCCCTAGGTCTCTAGTTTTCAGAAATGCACAGGTTTGGTAGGTTTCCCTAGGTGCCGGCTGAGCTAGAGGCAAAAATCTACAGGTAGGCACTTTGCAAAAACACCTCTGTTTTCTTTCAAAAATTTGGATGTGTCCACGTTGCGCTTTGGGGCACTTCCTGTCGCGGGCGCTAGGCCTACCCACACAAGTGAGGTATAATTTTTATCGGGAGACTTGGGGGAATGCTGGTTGGAAGGAAATTTATGGCTCCTATCAGATTCCAGAACTTTCTGCCACAGAAATATGAGGAACATGTGGTTTTTTTTTGCCAAATTGTGAGGTTTGCAAAGGATTCTGGGTAACAGAACCTTGTCCGAGCCACACAAGTCACCCCATCTTGGATTCCCCCAGGTCTCTAGTTTTCAGAAATGCACAGGTTTTTTAGGTTTCCCTAGGTGCCGGCTGAGCTAGAGGCCAAAATCTGCAGGTAGCACTTTGCAAAAAACACCTCTGTTTTCTTTAAAAAATTTGGATGTGTCCACGTTGCGCTTTGGGGCGTTTCCTGTCGCGGGCGCTAGGCCTACTCACACAAGTGAGGTATCATTTTTATCGGGAGACTTGGGGGAACGCTGGGTGGAAGGAAATTTGTGGCTCCTATCAGATTCCAGAACTTTCTGCCACAGAAATGTGAGGAACATGTGCTTTTTTAGCCAAATTTTGAGGTTTGTAAAGGATTCTGGGAAACAGAACCTGGTCCGAGCCACACAGGTTACCCCATCTTGGATTCCCCTAGGTCTCTAGTTTTCAGAAATGCACAGGTTTGGTAGGTTTCCCTAGGTTCCGGCTGAGCTAGAGGCCAAAATCTACAGGTAGGCACTTTGCAAAAAACACCTCTGTTTTCTTTCAAAAATTTGGATGTGTCCACGTTGCTCTTTGGGGCGTTTCCTGTCGTGGGCCCTAGGCCTACCCACACAAGTGAGGTATCATTTTTATCGGGAGACTTGGGGGAATGCTGGGTGGAAGGAAATTTGAGGCTCCTCTCAGATTCCAGAACTTTCTGCCACAGAAATGTGAGGAACATGTGCTTTTTTAGCCAAATTTTGAGGTTTGGAAAGGATTCTGGGTAACAGAACCTGGTCCGAGCCACACAAGTCACCCCATCTTGGATTCCCCTAGGTCTCTAGTTTTCAGAAATGCACAGGTTTGGTAGGTTTCCCTAGGTGCCGGCTGAGCTAGAGGCCAAAATCTACAGGTAGGCACTTTGCAAAAAACACCTCTGTTTTCTTTCAAAAATTTGGATGTGTCCACGTTGCGCTTTGGGGCGTTTCCTAACGCAGGCGCTAGGCCTACCCACACAAGTGAGGGATCATTTTTATGGGGAGACTTGGGGGAATGCTGGGTGGAAGAAAATTTGTGGCTCCTCTCAGATTCCAGAACTTTCTGCCACAGAAATATGAGGAACATGTGTTTTTTTAGCCAAATTTTGAGGTCTGCAAAGGATTCTGGGTAACAGAACCTGGTCCGAGCCACACAAGTCACTCCATCTTGGATTCCCCTAGGTCTCTAGTTTTCAGAAATGCACAGGTTTGGTAGGTTTCCCTATGTGCCGGCTGAGCTAGAGGCCAAAATCTACAGGTAGGCACTTTGCAAAAAACACCTTTGTTTTCTTTCAAAAATTTGGGTGTGTCCGCGTTGCGCTTTGGGGAGTTTCCTGTCGCGGGCGCTAGGCCTACCCACACAAGTGAGGTATCATTTTTATCGGGAGACTTGGGGGAACGCTGGGTGGAAGGAAATTTGTGGCTCCTCTCAGATTCCAGAACTTTGTGCCACAGAAATATGAGGAACATGTGTTTTTTTTGCCAAATTTTGAGGTTTCCAAAGGATTCTGGGTAACAGAACCTGGTCCGAGCCACACAAGTCACCCCATCTTGGATTCCCCTAGGTCTCTAGTTTTCAGAAATGCACAGGTTTGGTAGGTTTCCCTATGTGCCAGCTGAGCTAGAGGCCAAAATCTACAGGTAGGCACTTTGCAAAAAACACCTCTGTTTTCTTTCAAAAATTTGGATGTGTCCACGTTGCGCTTTGGGGCGTTTCCTGTCGCGGGCGCTTGGCCTACCCACACAAGTGAGGTATCATTTTTATCGGGAGACTTGCGGGAACGCTTGGTGGAAGGAAATTTGTGGCTCCTCTCAGATTCCAGAACTTTCTGCCACAGAAATATGAGGAACATGTGTTTTTTTAGCCAAATTTTGAGGTTTGCAAAGGATTCTGGGTAACAGAACCTGGTCCGAGCCACACAAGTCACCCCATCTTGGATTCCCCTAGGTCTCTAGTTTTCAGAAATGCACAGGTTTGGTAGGTTTCCTTAGGTGCCGGCTGAGCTAGAGGCAAAAATCTACAGGTAGGCACTTTGCAAAAAACACCTCTGTTTTCTTTCAAAAATTTGGATGTGTCCACGTTGCGCTTTGGGGCACTTCCTGTCGCGGGCGCTAGGCCTACCCACACAAGTGAGGTATAATTTTTATCGGGAGACTTGGGGGAATGCTGGTTGGAAGGAAATTTATGGCTCCTATCAGATTCCAGAACTTTCTGCCACAGAAATATGAGGAACATGTGGTTTTTTTTGCCAAATTGTGAGGTTTGCAAAGGATTCTGGGTAACAGAACCTTGTCCGAGCCACACAAGTCACCCCATCTTGGATTCCCCCAGGTCTCTAGTTTTCAGAAATGCACAGGTTTGGTAGGTTTCCCTAGGTGCCGGCTGAGCTAGAGGCCAAAATCTGCAGGTAGCACTTTGCAAAAAACACCTCTGTTTTCTTTAAAAAATTTGGATGTGTCCACGTTGCGCTTTGGGGCGTTTCCTGTCGCGGGCGCTAGGCCTACTCACACAAGTGAGGTATCATTTTTATCGGGAGACTTGGGGGAACGCTGGGTGGAAGGAAATTTGTGGCTCCTATCAGATTCCAGAACTTTCTGCCACAGAAATGTGAGGAACATGTGCTTTTTTAGCCAAATTTTGAGGTTTGTAAAGGATTCTGGGAAACAGAACCTGGTCCGAGCCACACAGGTTACCCCATCTTGGATTCCCCTAGGTCTCTAGTTTTCAGAAATGCACAGGTTTGGTAGGTTTCCCTAGGTTCCGGCTGAGCTAGAGGCCAAAATCTACAGGTAGGCACTTTGCAAAAAACACCTCTGTTTTCTTTCAAAAATTTGGATGTGTCCACGTTGCTCTTTGGGGCGTTTCCTGTCGTGGGCCCTAGGCCTACCCACACAAGTGAGGTATCATTTTTATCGGGAGACTTGGGGGAATGCTGGGTGGAAGGAAATTTGTGGCTCCTCTCAGATTCCAGAACTTTCTGCCACAGAAATGTGAGGAACATGTGCTTTTTTAGCCAAATTTTGAGGTTTGGAAAGGATTCTGGGTAACAGAACCTGGTCCGAGCCACACAAGTCACCCCATCTTGGATTCCCCTAGGTCTCTAGTTTTCAGAAATGCACAGGTTTGGTAGGTTTCCCTAGGTGCCGGCTGAGCTAGAGGCCAAAATCTACAGGTAGGCACTTTGCAAAAAACACCTCTGTTTTCTTTCAAAAATTTGGATGTGTCCACGTTGCGCTTTGGGGCGTTTCCTAACGCAGGCGCTAGGCCTACCCACACAAGTGAGGGATCATTTTTATGGGGAGACTTGGGGGAATGCTGGGTGGAAGAAAATTTGTGGCTCCTCTCAGATTCCAGAACTTTCTGCCACAGAAATATGAGGAACATGTGTTTTTTTAGCCAAATTTTGAGGTTTGCAAAGGATTCTGGGTAACAGAACCTGGTCCGAGCCACACAAGTCACTCCATCTTGGATTCCCCTAGGTCTCTAGTTTTCAGAAATGCACAGGTTTGTAGGTTTCCCTATGTGCCGGCTGAGCTAGAGGCCAAAATCTACAGGTAGGCACTTTGCAAAAAACACCTTTGTTTTCTTTCAAAAATTTGGTTGTGTCCACGTTGCGCTTTGGGGCGTTTCCTGTCGCGGGCGCTAGGCCTACCCACACAAGTGAGGTATCATTTTTATCGGGAGACTTGGGGGAACGCTGGGTGGAAGGAAATTTGTGGCTCCTCTCAGATTCCAGAACTTTCTGCCACAGAAATGTGAGGAACATGTGTTTTTCTAGCTAAATTTTGAGGTTTGCAAAGGATTCTGGGTAACAGAACCTGGTCCGAGCCACACAAGTCACCCCATCTTGGATTCCCCTAGGTCTCTAGTTTTCAGAAATGCACAGGTTCGGTAGGTTTCCCTGGGTGCCGGCTGAACTAGAGGCCAAAATCTACAGGTAGGCACTTTGCAAAAAACACCTCTGTTTTCTTTAAAAAATGTGGATGTGTCCACGTTGTGCTTTGGGGCGTTTCCTGTCGCGGGCGCTTGGCCTACCCACACAAGTGAGGTATAATTGTTATCGGGAGACTTGCGGGAACGCTTGGTGGAAGGAAATTTGTGGCTCCTCTCAGATTCCAGAACTTTGTGCCACAGAAATATGAGGAACATGTGTTTTTGTTGCCAAATTTTGAGGTTTCCAAAGGATTCTGGGTAACAGAACCTGGTCCGAGCCACACAAGTCACCCCATCTTGGATTCCCCTAGGTCTCTAGTTTTCAGAAATGCACAGGTTTGGTAGGTTTCCCTATGTGCCAGCTGAGCTAGAGGCCAAAATCTACAGGTAGGCACTTTGCAAAAAACACCTCTGTTTTCTTTCAAACATTTGGATGTGTCCACGTTGCGTTTTGGGGCGTTTCCTGTTGTGGGCGCTAGGCCTACCCACACAAGTGAGGTATCATTTTTATCGGGAGACTTGGGGGAACGCTGGGTGGAAGGAAATTTGTGGCTCCTCTCAGATTCCAGAACTTTGTGCCACAGAAATGTGAGGAACATGTGTTTTTGTTGCCAAATTTTGAGGTTTGCAAAGGATTCTGGGTAACAGAACCTGGTCCGAGCCACACAAGTCACCCCATCTTGGATTCCCCTAGGTCTCTAGTTTTCAGAAATGCACAGGTTTGGTAGGTTTCCCTAGGTGCCGGCTGAGCTAGAGGCCAAAATCTACAGGTAGGCACTTTGCAAAAAACACCTCTGTTTTCTTTCAAAAATGTGGATGTGTCCACGTTGCGCTTTGGGGCGTTTCCTGTCGCGGGCGCTTGGCCTACCCACACAAGTGAGGTATCATTTTTATTGGGAGACTTGCGGGAACGCTTGGTGGAAGGAAATTTGTGGCTCCTCTCAGATTCCAGAACTTTGTGCCACAGAAATGTGAGGAACATGTGTTTTTTTTGCCAAATTTTGAGGTTTCCAAAGGATTCTGGGTAACAGAACCTGGTCCGTGCCACACAAGTCACCCCATCTTGGATTCCCGTAGGTCTCTAGTTTTCAGAAATGCACAGGTTTGGTAGGTTTCCCTATGTGCCGGCTGAGCTAGAGGCCAAAATCTACAGGTAGGCACTTTGCAAAAAACACCTTTGTTTTCTTTAAAAAATTTGGTTGTGTCCACGTTGCGCTTTGGGGCGTTTCTTGTCGCGGGCGCTAGGCCTACCCACACAAGTGAGGTATCATTTTTATCGGGAGACTTGGGGGAACGCTGGGTGGAAGGAAATTTGTGGCTCCTCTCAGATTCCAGAACTTTCTGCCACAGAAATATGAGGAACATGGGTTTTTTTTAGCCAAATTTTGAGGTTTCCAAAGGATTCTGGGTAACAGAACCTGGTCCGTGCCACACAAGTCACCCCATCTTGGATTCCCGTAGTCTCTAGTTTACAGAAATGCACAGGTTTGGTAGGTTTCACTATGTGCCGGCTGAGCTAGAGGCTAAAATCTAAAGGTAGGCACTTTGCAAAAAACACCTTTGTTTTCTTTAAAAAATTTGGATGTGTCCACGTTGCGCTTTGGGGCGTTTCCTGTCGCGGGCGCTTGGCCTACCCACACAAGTGAGGTATCATTTTTATCGGGAGACTTGGGGGAACGCTGGGTGGAAGGAAATTTGTGGCTCCTCTCAGATTCCAGAACTTTGTGCCTCAGAAATATGAGGAACATGTGTTTTTCTAGCTAAATTTTGAGGTTTGCAAAGGATTCTGGGTAACAGAACCTGGTCCGAGCCACACAAGTCACCCCATCTTGGATTCCCCTAGGTCTCTAGTTTTCAGAAATGCACAGGTTCGGTAGGTTTCCCTAGGTGCCGGCTGAACTAGAGGCCAAAATCTACAGGTAGGCACTTTGCAAAAAACACCTCTGTTTTCTTTAAAAAATGTGGATGTGTCCACGTTGCGCTTTGGGGCGTTTCCTGTTGCGGGCGCTTGGCCTACCCACACAAGTGAGGTATAATTGTTATCGGGAGACTTGCGGGAATGCTTGGTGGAAGGAAATTTGTGGCTCCTCTCAGATTCCAGAACTTTGTGCCACAGAAATATGAGGAACATGTGTTTTTTTTGCCAAATTTTGAGGTTTCCAAAGGATTCTGGGTAACAGAACCTGGTCCGAGCCACACAAGTCACCCCATCTTGGATTCCCCTAGGTCTCTAGTTTTCAGAAATGCACAAGTTTGGTAGGTTTCCCTATGTGCCAGCTGAGCTAGAGGCCAAAATCTACAGGTAGGCACTTTGCAAAAAACACCTCTGTTTTCTTTCAAACATTTGGATGTGTCCACGTTGCGTTTTGGGGCGTTTCCTGTTGCGGGCGCTAGGCCTACCCACACAAGTGAGGTATCATTTTTTATCGGGAGACTTGGGGGAACGCTGGGTGGAAGGAAATTTGTGGCTCCTCTCAGATTCGAGAACTTTGTGCCACAGAAATGTGAGGAACATGTGGTTTTTTTGCCAAATTTTGAGGTTTGCAAAGGATTCTGGGTAACAGAACCTGGTCCGAGCCACACAAGTCACCCCATCTTGGATTCCCCTAGGTCTCTAGTTTTCAGAAATGCACAGGTTTGGTAGGTTTCCCTAGGTGCCGGCTGAGCTAGAGGCCAAAATCTACAGGTAGGCACTTTGCAAAAAACACCTCTGTTTTCTTTCAAAAATTTGGATGTGTCCACGTTGCGCTTTGGGGCGTTTCCTGTCGCGGGCACTTGGCCTACCCACACAAGTGAGATATCATTTTTATCGGGAGACTTGCGGGAACGCTTGGTGGAAGGAAATTTGTGGCTCCTCTCAGATTCCAGAACTTTGTGCCACAGAAATGTGAGGAACATGTGTTTTTTTTGCCAAATTTTGAGGTTTCCAAAGGATTCTGGGTAACAGAACCTGGTCCGTGCCACACAAGTCACCCCATCTTGGATTCCCGTAGGTCTCTAGTTTTCAGAAATGCACAGGTTTGGTAGGTTTCCCTATGTGCCAGCTGAGCTAGAGGCCAAAATCTACAGGTAGGCACTTTGCAAAAAACACCTTTGTTTTCTTTCAAAAATTTGGTTGTGTCCACGTTGCGCTTTGGGGCGTTTCCTGTCGCGGGCGCTAGGCCTACCCACACAAGTGAGGTATCATTTTTATCGGGAGACTTGGGGGAACGCTGGGTGGAAGGAAATTTGTGGCTCCTCTCAGATTCCAGAACTTTCTGCCACAGAAATGTGAGGAACATGTGTTTTTCTAGCTAAATTTTGAGGTTTGCAAAGGATTCTGGGTAACAGAACCTGGTCCGAGCCACACAAGTCACCCCATCTTGGATTCCCCTAGGTCTCTAGTTTTCAGAAATGCACAGGTTCGGTAGGTTTCCCTAGGTGCCGGCTGAGCTAGAGGCCAAAATCTACAGGTAGCACATTGCAAAAAAAACCTCTGTTTTCTTACAAAAATTTGGATGTGTCCACGTTACGCTTTGGGGTGTTTCCTGTCGCAGGCGCTAGGCCTACCCACACAAGTGAGGTATCATTTTTATCGGGAGACTTGGGGGAACGCTGGGTGGAAGGAAATTTGTGGCTCCTCTCAGATTCCAGAACTTTCTGCCACAGAAATGTGAGGAACATGTGCTTTTTTTAGCTAAATTTTGAGGTTTGCAATGGATTCTGGGTAACAGAACCTGGTCCGAGCCACACAAGTCACCCCATCTTGGATTCCCCTAGGTCTCAAATTTTCAGAAATGCACAGGTTCGGTAGGTTTCCCTAGGTGCCGGCTGAGCTAGAGGCCAAAATCTACAGGTAGGCACTTTGCAAAAAACACCTCTGTTTTCTTTCAAAAATTTGGATGTGTCCACGTTGCGCTTAGGGTCGTTTCCTGTCGCGGGCGCTAGGCCTACCCACACAAGTGAGGTATCATTTTTATCGGGAGACTTGGGGGAACGCTGGGTGGAAGGAAATTTTTGGCTCCTCTCAGATTCCAGAACTTTCTGCCACAGAAATGTGAGGAACATGTGTTTTTTTTGCCAAATTTTGAGGTTTGCAAAGGATTCTGGGTAACAGAACCTAGTCCGAGCCACACAAGTCACCCCATCTTGGATTCCCCTATCTCTCTAGTTTTCAGAAATGGACATGTTTGGTAGGTTTCCCTAGGTGCCGGCTGAGCTAGAGGCCAAAACCTACAGGTAGGCACTTTGCAAAAAACACCTCTGTTTTCTTTAAAAAATGTGGATGTGTCCACGTTGCGCTTTGGGGCGTTTCCTGTCGCGGGCGCTTGGCCTACCCACACAAGTGAGGTATAATTGTTATCGGGAGACTTGCGGGAACGCTTGGTGGAAGGAAATTTGTGGCTCCTCTCAGATTCCAGAACTTTGTGCCACAGAAATATGAGGAACATGTGTTTTTTTTGCCAAATTTTGAGGTTTCCAAAGGATTCTGGGTAACAGAACATGGTCCGAGCCACACAAGTCACCCCATCTTGGATTCCCCTAGGTCTCTAGTTTTCAGAAATGCACAGGTTTGGTAGGTTTCCCTATGTGCCAGCTGAGCTAGAGGCCAAAATCTACAGGTAGGCACTTTGCAAAAAACACCTCTGTTTTCTTTCAAACATTTGGATGTGTCCACGTTGCGTTTTGGGGCGTTTCCTGTTGCGGGCGCTAGGCCTACCCACACAAGTGAGGTATCATTTTTATCGGGAGACTTGGGGGAACGCTGGGTGGAAGGAAATTTGTGGCTCCTCTCAGATTCGAGAACTTTGTGCCACAGAAATGTGAGGAACATGTGTTTTTTTTGCCAAATTTTGAGGTTTGCAAAGGATTCTGGGTAACAGAACCTGTTCCGAGCCACACAAGTCACCCCATCTTGGATTCCCCTAGGTCTCTAGTTTTCAGAAATGCACAGGTTTGGTAGGTTTCCCTAGGTGCCGGCTGAGCTAGAGGCCAAAATCTACAGGTAGGCACTTTGCAAAAAACACCTCTGTTTTCTTTCAAAAATTTGGATGTGTCCACGTTGCGCTTTGGGGCGTTTCCTGTCGCGGGCGCTTGGCCTACCCACACAAGTGAGGTATCATTTTTATCGGGAGACTTGCAGGAACGCTTGGTGGAAGGAAATTTGTGGCTCCTCTCAGATTCCAGAACTTTGTGCCACAGAAGTGTGAGGAACATGTGTTTTTTTTGCCAAATTTTGAGGTTTCCAAAGGATTCTGGGTAACAGAACCTGGTCCGTGCCACACAAGTCACCCCATCTTGGATTCCCGTAGGTCTCTAGTTTTCAGAAATGCACAGGTTTGGTAGGTTTCCCTATGTGCCGGCTGAGCTAGAGGCCAAAATCTACAGGTAGGCATTTTGCAAAAAACACCTTTGTTTTCTTTCAAAAATTTGGTTGTGTCCACGTTGCGCTTTGGGGCGTTTCCTGTCGCGGGCGCTAGGCCTACCTACACAAGTGAGGTATCATTTTTATCGGGAGACTTGGGGGAACGCTGGGTGGAAGGAAATTTGTGGCTCCTCTCAGATTCCAGAACTTTCTGCCACAGAAATATGAGGAACATGGGTTTTTTTAGCCAAATTTTGAGGTTTGCAAAGGATTCTGGGTAAGAGAACCTGGTCTGAGCCACACAAGTCACCCCATCTTGGACTCCCCTAGGTCTCTAGTTTTCAGAAATGGACAGGTTTGGTAGGTTTCCCTAGGTGCCGGCTGAGCTAGAGGCCAAAATCTACAGGTAGCACTTTGCAAAAAACACCTTTGTTTTCTTTAAAAAATTTGGTTGTGTCCACGTTGCGCTTTGGGGCGTTTCCTGTCGCGGGTGCTAGGCCTACCCACACAAGTGAGGTATCATTTTTATCGGGAGACTTGGGGGAACGCTGGGTGGAAGGAAATTTGTGGCTCCTCTCAGATTCCAGAACTTTCTGCCACAGAAATATGAGGAACATGGGTTTTTTGAGCCAAATTTTGAGGTTTGCAAAGGATTCTGGGTAACAGAACCTGGTCCGAGCCACACAAGTCACCCCATCTTGGATTCCCCTAGGTCTATAGTTTTCAGAAATGCACAGGTTTGGTAGGTTTCCCTAGGTGCCGGCTGAACTAGAGGCCAAAATCTACAGGTAGCACTTTGCAAAAAAACACCTCTGTTTTCTTTCAAAAATTTGGATGTGTCCACGTTGCGCTTTGGGGCGTTTCCTGTCGCGGGCGCTAGGCCTACCCACACAAGTGAGGTATCATTTTTATCGGGAGACTTGGGGGAACGCTGGGTGGATGGAAATTTGTGGCTCCTCTCAGATTCCAGAACTTTCTGCAACAGAAATGTGAGGAACATGTGTTTTTTTTGCCAAATTTTGAGGTTTCCAAAGGATTCTGGGTAACAGAACCTGGTACGAGCCATACAAGTCACCCCATCTTGGATTCCCCTAGGTCTCTAGTTTTCAGAAATGCACAGGTCTGGTAGGTTTCCCTAGGTGCCGGGTGAGCTAGAGGCCAAAATCTACAGGTAGGCACTTTGCAAAAAACACCTCTGTTTTCTTTAAAAAATTTGGATGTGTCCACGTTGCGCTTTGGGGCGTTTCCTGTCGCGGGCGCTTGGCCTACCCACACAAGTGAGGTATCATTTTTATTGGGAGACTTGCGGGAACGCTTGGTGGAAGGAAATTTGTGGCTCCTCTCAGATTCCAGAACTTTGTGCCACAGAAATGTGAGGAACATGTGTTTTTTTTGCCAAATTTTGAGGTTTCCAAAGGATTCTGGGTAACAGAACCTGGTCCGTGCCACACAAGTCACCCCATCTTGGATTCCCGTAGGTCTCTAGTTTTCAGAAATGCACAGGTTTGGTAGGTTTCCCTAGGTGCCGGCTGAGCTAGAGGCCAAAATCTACAGGTAGGCACTTTGCAAAAAACACCTCTGTTTTCTTTAAAAAATTTGGATGTGTCCACGTTGCGCTTTGGGGCGTTTCCTGTCGCGGGCGCTTGGCCTACCCACACAAGTGAGGTATAATTGTTATCGGGAGACTTGCGGGAAAGCTTGGTGGAAGGAAATTTGTGGCTCCTCTCAGATTCCAGAACTTTCTGCCACAGAAATGTGAGGAACATGTGTTTTTCTAGCTAAATTTTGAGGTTTGCAAAGGATTCTGGGTAACAGAACCTGGTCCGAGCCACACAAGTCACCCCATCTTGGATTCCCCTAGGTCTCTAGTTTTCAGAAATGCACAGGTTCGGTAGGTTTCCCTAGGTGCCGGCTGAACTAGAGGCCAAAATCTACAGGTAGGCACTTTGCAAAAAACACCTCTGTTTTCTTTAAAAAATGTGGATGTGTCCACGTTGCGCTTTGGGGCATTTCCTGTCGCGGGCGCTTGGCCTACCCACACAAGTGAGGTATAATTGTTATCGGGAGACTTGCGGGAACGCTTGGTGGAAGGAAATTTGTGGCTCCTCTCAGATTCCAGAACTTTGTGCCACAGAAATATGAGGAACATGTGTTTTTTTTGCCAAATTTTGAGGTTTGCAAAGGATTCTGGGTAACAGAACCTGGTCCGAGCCACACAAGTCACCCCATCTTGGATTCCCCTAGGTCTCTAGTTTTCAGAAATGCACAGATTTGGTAGGTTTCCCTAGGTGCCGGCTGAGCTAGAGGCCAAAATCTACAGGTAGGCACTTTGCAAAAAAAACCTCTGTTTTCTTTCAAAAATTTGGATGTGTCCACGTTGTGCTTTGGGGCGTTTCCTGTCGCGGGCACTAGTCCTACCCACACAAGTGAGGTATCATTTTTATCGGGAGACTTGGGGGAACGCTGGGTGGAAGGAAATTTGTGGCTCCTCTCAGATTCCAGAACTTTCTGCCACAGAAATGTGAGGAACGTGTTTTTTTTGCCAAATTTTGAGGTTTCCAAAGGATTCTGGGAAACAGAACCTGGTCCGTGCCACACAAGTCACCCCATCTTGGATTCCCGTAGGTCTCTAGTTTTCAGAAATGCACAGGTTTGGTAGGTTTCCCTATGTGCCGGCTGAGCTAGAGGCCAAAATCTACAGGTAGGCACTTTGCAAAAAACACCTTTGTTTTCTTTCAAAAATTTGGTTGTGTCCACGTTGCGCTTTGGGGCGTTTCCTGTCGCGGGCGCTAGGCCTACCCACACAAGTGAGGTATCATTTTTATCGGGAGACTTGGGGGAACGCTGGGTGGAAGGAAATTTGTGGCTCCTCTCAGATTCCAGAACTTTCTGCCACAGAAATGTGAGGAACATGTGTTTTTCTAGCTAAATTTTGAGGTTTGCAAAGGATTCTGGGTAACAGAACCTGGTCCGAGCCACACAAGTCACCCCATCTTGGATTCCCCTAGGTCTCTAGTTTTCAGAAATGCACAGGTTCGGTAGGTTTCCCTAGGTGCCGGCTGAACTAGAGGCCAAAATCTACAGGTAGCACTTTGCAAAAAAAACCTCTGTTTTCTTTCAAAAATTTGGATGTGTCCACGTTGTGCTTTGGGGCGTTTCCTGTCGCGGGCGCTAGGCCTACCCACACAAGTGAGGTATCATTTTTATCAGGAGACTTGGGTGAACGCTGGGTGGAAGGACATTTTTGGCTCCTCTCAGATTCCAGAACATTCTGCAACAGAAATGTGAGGAACATGTGTTTTTTTAGCCAAATTTTGAGGTTTGCAAAGGATTCTGGGTAACAGAACCTGGTCCGAGCCACACAAGTCACCCCATCTTGGATTCCCCTAGGTCTCTAGTTTTCAGAAATGCACAGGTTTGGTAGGTTTCCCTAGGTGCCAGCTGAGCTAGAGGCCAAAATCTACAGGTAGGCACTTTGCAAAAAACACCTCTGATTTCTTTCAAAAATTTGGATGTGTCCACGTTGCGCTTTGGGGCGTTTCCTGTCGCGGGCACTAGGCCTACCCACACAAGTGAGGTATCATTTTTATAGGGAGACTTGGGGGAAGGCTGGTTGGAAGGACATTTGTGGCTCCTATCAGATTCCAGAACTTTCTGCCACAGAAATATGAGGAACATGTGTTTTTTTAGCCAAATGTTGAGGTTTGCAAAGGATTCTGGGTAACAGAACCTGGTCCGAGCCACACAAGTCACCCCATCTTGGATTCCCCTAGGTCTCTAGTTTTCAGAAATGCACAGGTTTGGTAGGATTCCCTAGGTGCCGGCTGAGCTAGAGGCCAAAATCTACAGGTAGGCACTTTGCAAAAAACACCTCTGTTTTCTTTCAAAAATGTGGATGTGTCCACGTTGCGCTTTGGGCCGTTTCCTGTCGCGGGCACTAGGCCTACCCACACAAGTGAGGTATCATTTTTATAGGGAGACTTGGGGGAAGGCTGGTTGGAAGGACATTTGTGGCTCCTATCAGATTCCAGAACTTTCTGCCACAGAAATATGAGGAACATGTGTTTTTTTAGCCAAATGTTGAGGTTTGCAAAGGATTCTGGGTAACAGAACCTGGTCCGAGCCACACAAGTCACCCCATCTTGGATTCCCCTAGGTCTCTAGTTTTCAGAAATGCAGAGGTTTGGTAGGTTTCCCTAGGTGCCGGCTGAGCTAGAGGCCAAAATCTACAGGTAGGCACTTTGCAAAAAACACCTCTGTTTTTTTTTCAAAAATTTGGGTGTGTCCACGTTGCGCTTTGGGGCGTTTCCTGTCGCGGGCGCTAGGCCTACCCACACAAGTGAGCTATCATTTTTATCGGGAGACTTGGGGGAACGCTGGGTGGAAGGAAATTTGTGGCTCCTCTCAGATTCCAGAACTTTCTGCCACAGAAATGTGAGAAACATGTGTTTTTTTAGCCAAATTTTGAGGTTTGCAAAGGATTCTGGGTAACAGAACCTGGTCCGAGCCACACAAGTCACCCCATCTTGGATTCCCCTAGGTCTCTAGTTTTCAGAAATGCACAGTTTTGGTAGGTTTCCCTAGGTGCCGGCTGAGCTAGAGGCCAAATTCTACAGGTAGGCACTTTGCAAAAAACACCTCAGTTTTCTTTCAAAAATTTGGATGTGTCCACGTTGCGCTTTGGGGCATTTCCTGTCGCGGGCGCTAGACCTACCCACACAAGTGAGGTATCATTTTTATCGGGATACTTGGGGGAACGCTGGGTGGAAGGAAATTTGTGGCTCCTCTCAGATTCCAGAACTTTCTGCCACAGAAATATGAGGAACATGGGTTTTTTTAGCCAAATTTTGAGGTTTGCAAAGGATTCTGGGTAAGAGAACCTGGTCTGAGCCACACAAGTCACCCCATCTTGGACTCCCCTAGGTCTCTAGTTTTCAGAAATGGACAGGTTTGGTAGGTTTCCCTAGGTGCCGGCTGAGCTAGAGGCCAAAATCTACAGGTAGCACTTTGCAAAAAACACCTTTGTTTTCTTTAAAAAATTTGGTTGTGTCCACGTTGCGCTTTGGGGCGTTTCCTGTCGCGGGTGCTAGGCCTACCCACACAAGTGAGGTATCATTTTTATCGGGAGACTTGGGGGAACGCTGGGTGGAAGGAAATTTGTGGCTCCTCTCAGATTCCAGAACTTTCTGCCACAGAAATATGAGGAACATGGGTTTTTTTAGCCAAATTTTGAGGTTTGCAAAGGATTCTGGGTAACAGAACCTGGTCCGAGCCACACAAGTCACCCCATCTTGGATTCCCCTAGGTCTATAGTTTTCAGAAATGCACAGGTTTGGTAGGTTTCCCTAGGTGCCGGCTGAACTAGAGGCCAAAATCTACAGGTAGCACTTTGCAAAAAACACCTCTGTTTTCTTTCAAAAATGTGGATGTGTCCACGTTGCGCTTTGGGGCGTTTCCTGTCGCGGGCGCTAGGCCTACCCACACAAGTGAGGTATCATTTTTATCGGGAGACTTGGGGGAACGCTGGGTGGATGGAAATTTGTGGCTCCTCTCAGATTCCAGAACTTTCTGCAACAGAAATGTGAGGAACATGTGTTTTTTTTGCCAAATTTTGAGGTTTCCAAAGGATTCGGGTAACAGAACCTGGTACGAGCCATACAAGTCACCCCATCTTGGATTCCCCTAGGTCTCTAGTTTTCAGAAATGCACAGGTTTGGTAGGTTTCCCTAGGTGCCGGGTGAGCTAGAGGCCAAAATCTACAGGTAGGCACTTTGCAAAAAACACCTCTGTTTTCTTTCAAAAATTTGGATGTGTCCACGTTGCGCTTTGGGGCGTTTCCTGTTGCGGGCGCTTGGCCTACCCACACAAGTGAGGTATCATTTTTATTGGGAGACTTGCGGGAACGCTTGGTGGAAGGAAATTTGTGGCTCCTCTCAGATTCCAGAACTTTGTGCCACAGAAATGTGAGGAACATGTGTTTTTTTTGCCAAATTTTGAGGTTTCCAAAGGATTCTGGGTAACAGAACCTGGTCCGTGCCACACAAGTCACCCCATCTTGGATTCCCGTAGGTCTCTAGTTTTCAGAAATGCACAGGTTTGGTAGGTTTCCCTAGGTGCCGGCTGAGCTAGAGGCCAAAATCTACAGGTAGGCACTTTGCAAAAAACACCTCTGTTTTCTTTAAAAAATTTGGATGTGTCCACGTTGCGCTTTGGGGCGTTTCCTGTCGCGGGCGCTTGGCCTACCCACACAAGTGAGGTATAATTGTTATCGGGAGACTTGCGGGAAAGCTTGGTGGAAGGAAATTTGTGGCTCCTCTCAGATTCCAGAACTTTCTGCCACAGAAATGTGAGGAACATGTGTTTTTCTAGCTAAATTTTGAGGTTTGCAAAGGATTCTGGGTAACAGAACCTGGTCCGAGCCACACAAGTCACCCCATCTTGGATTCCCCTAGGTCTCTAGTTTTCAGAAATGCAGAGGTTTGGTAGGTTTCCCTAGGTGCCGGCTGAGCTAGAGGCCAAAATCTACAGGTAGGCACTTTGCAAAAAACACCTCTGTTTTTTTTTCAAAAATTTGGGTGTGTCCACGTTGCGCTTTGGGGCGTTTCCTGTCGCGGGCGCTAGGCCTACCCACACAAGTGAGCTATCATTTTTATCGGGAGACTTGGGGGAACGCTGGGTGGAAGGAAATTTGTGGCTCCTCTCAGATTCCAGAACTTTCTGCCACAGAAATGTGAGAAACATGTGTTTTTTTAGCCAAATTTTGAGGTTTGCAAAGGATTCTGGGTAACAGAACCTGGTCCGAGCCACACAAGTCACCCCATCTTGGATTCCCCTAGGTCTCTAGTTTTCAGAAATGCACAGGTTTGGTAGGTTTCCCTAGGTGCCGGCTGAGCTAGAGGCCAAATTCTACAGGTAGGCACTTTGCAAAAAACACCTCAGTTTTCTTTCAAAAATTTGGATGTGTCCACGTTGCGCTTTGGGGCATTTCCTGTCGCGGGCGCTAGACCTACCCACACAAGTGAGGTATCATTTTTATCGGGATACTTGGGGGAACGCTGGGTGGAAGGAAATTTGTGGCTCCTCTCAGATTCCAGAACTTTCTGCCACAGAAATATGAGGAACATGGGTTTTTTTAGCCAAATTTTGAGGTTTGCAAAGGATTCTGGGTAAGAGAACCTGGTCTGAGCCACACAAGTCACCCCATCTTGGACTCCCCTAGGTCTCTAGTTTTCAGAAATGGACAGGTTTGGTAGGTTTCCCTAGGTGCCGGCTGAGCTAGAGGCCAAAATCTACAGGTAGCACTTTGCAAAAAACACCTTTGTTTTCTTTAAAAAATTTGGTTGTGTCCACGTTGCGCTTTGGGGCGTTTCCTGTCGCGGGTGCTAGGCCTACCCACACAAGTGAGGTATCATTTTTATCGGGAGACTTGGGGGAACGCTGGGTGGAAGGAAATTTGTGGCTCCTCTCAGATTCCAGAACTTTCTGCCACAGAAATATGAGGAACATGGGTTTTTTTAGCCAAATTTTGAGGTTTGCAAAGGATTCTGGGTAACAGAACCTGGTCCGAGCCACACAAGTCACCCCATCTTGGATTCCCCTAGGTCTATAGTTTTCAGAAATGCACAGGTTTGGTAGGTTTCCCTAGGTGCCGGCTGAACTAGAGGCCAAAATCTACAGGTAGCACTTTGCAAAAAACACCTCTGTTTTCTTTCAAAAATTTGGATGTGTCCACGTTGCGCTTTGGGGCGTTTCCTGTCGCGGGCGCTAGGCCTACCCACACAAGTGAGGTATCATTTTTATCGGGAGACTTGGGGGAACGCTGGGTGGATGGAAATTTGTGGCTCCTCTCAGATTCCAGAACTTTGTGCCACAGAAATGTGAGGAACATGTGTTTTTTTTGCCAAATTTTGAGGTTTCCAAAGGATTCTGGGTAACAGAACCTGGTCCGAGCCACACAAGTCACCCCATCTTGGATTCCCCTAGGTCTCTAGTTTTCAGAAATGCACAGGTTTGGTAGGTTTCCCTATGTGCCAGCTGAGCTAGAGGCCAAGATCTACAGGTAGGCACTTTGCAAAAAACACCTCTGTTTTCTTTCAAACATTTGGATGTGTCCACGTTGCGTTTTGGGGCGTTTCCTGTTGCGGGCGCTAGGCCTACCCACACAAGTGAGGTATCATTTTTATCGGGAGACTTGGGGGAACGCTGGGTGGAAGGAAATTTGTGGCTCCTCTCAGATTCCAGAACTTTCTGCCACAGAAATGTGAGGAACGTGTTTTTTTTGCCAAATTTTGAGGTTTCCAAAGGATTCTGGGAAACAGAACCTGGTCCGTGCCACACAAGTCACCCCATCTTGGATTCCCGTAGGTCTCTAGTTTTCAGAAATGCACAGGTTTGGTAGGTTTCCCTATGTGCCGGCTGAGCTAGAGGCCAAAATCTACAGGTAGGCACTTTGCAAAAAACACCTTTGTTTTCTTTCAAAAATTTGGTTGTGTCCACGTTGCGCTTTGGGGCGTTTCCTGTCGCGGGCGCTAGGCCTACCCACACAAGTGAGGTATCATTTTTATCGGGAGACTTGGGGGAACGCTGGGTGGAAGGAAATTTGTGGCTCCTCTCAGATTCCAGAACTTTCTGCCACAGAAATGTGAGGAACATGTGTTTTTCTAGCTAAATTTTGAGGTTTGCAAAGGATTCTGGGTAACAGAACCTGGTCCGAGCCACACAAGTCACCCCATCTTGGATTCCCCTAGGTCTCTAGTTTTCAGAAATGCACAGGTTCGGTAGGTTTCCCTAGGTGCCGGCTGAACTAGAGGCCAAAATCTACAGGTAGCACTTTGCAAAAAAAACCTCTGTTTTCTTTCAAAAATTTGGATGTGTCCACGTTGTACTTTGGGGCGTTTCCTGTCGCGGGCGCTAGGCCTACCCACACAAGTGAGGTATCATTTTTATCAGGAGACTTGGGTGAACGCTGGGTGGAAGGACATTTTTGGCTCCTCTCAGATTCCAGAACATTCTGCAACAGAAATGTGAGGAACATGTGTTTTTTTAGCCACATTTTGAGGTTTGCAAAGGATTCTGGGTAACAGAACCTGGTCCGAGCCACACAAGTCACCCCATCTTGGATTCCCCTAGGTCTCTAGTTTTCAGAAATGCACAGGTTTGGTAGGTTTCCCTAGGTGCCAGCTGAGCTAGAGGCCAAAATCTACAGGTAGGCACTTTGCAAAAAACACCTCTGTTTTCTTTCAAAAATTTGGATGTGTCCACGTTGCGCTTTGGGGCGTTTCCTGTCGCGGGCACTAGGCCTACCCACACAAGTGAGGTATCATTTTTATAGGGAGACTTGGGGGAAGGCTGGTTGGAAGGACATTTGTGGCTCCTATCAGATTCCAGAACTTTCTGCCACAGAAATATGAGGAACATGTGTTTTTTTAGCCAAATTTTGAGGTTTGCAAAGGATTCTGGGTAACAGAACCTGGTCCGAGCCACACAAGTCACCCCATCTTGGATTCCCCTAGGTCTCTAGTTTTCAGAAATACACAGGTTTGGTAGGTTTCCCTAGGTGCCGGCTGAGCTAGAGGCCAAAATCTACAGGTAGGCACTTTGCAAAAAACACCTCTGTTTTCTTTCAAAAATTTGGATGTGTCCACGTTGCGCTTTGGGGCGGTTCCTGTCGCGGGCGCTAGGCCTACCCACACAAGTGAGGTATAATTTTTATCGGGAGACTTGGGGGAACGCTGGGTGGAAGGAAATTTGTGGCTCCTCTCAGATTCCAGAACTTTCTGCCACAGAAATGTGAGGCACATGTGTTTCTTTTGCCAAATTTTGAGGTTTGCAAAGGATTCTGGGTAACAGAACCTGGTCCGACCCACACAAGTCACCCCATCTTGGATTCCCCTAGGTCTCTAGTTTTCAGAAATGCAGAGGTTTGGTAGGTTTCCCTAGGTGCCGGCTGAGCTAGAGGCCAAAATCTACAGGTAGGCACTTTGCAAAAAACACCTCTGGTTTTTTTTCAAAAATTTGGGTGTGTCCACGTTGCGCTTTGGGGCGTTTCCTGTCGCGGGCGCTAGGCCTACCCACACAAGTGAGCTATCATTTTTATCGGGAGACTTGGGGGAACGCTGGGTGGAAGGAAATTTGTGGCTCCTCTCAGATTCCAGAACTTTCTGCCACAGAAATGTGAGAAACATGTGTTTTTTTAGCCAAATTTTGAGGTTTGCAAAGGATTCTGGGTAACAGAACCTGGTCCGAGCCACACAAGTCACCCCATCTTGGATTCCCCTAGGTCTCTAGTTTTCAGAAATGCACAGGTTTGGTAGGTTTCCCTAGGTGCCGGCTGAGCTAGAGGCCAAATTCTACAGGTAGGCACTTTGCAAAAAACACCTCTGTTTTCTTTCAAAAATTTGGATGTGTCCACGTTGCGCTTTGGGGCATTTCCTGTTGCGGGCGCTAGACCTACCCACACAAGTGAGGTATCATTTTTATCGGGATACTTGGGGGAACGCTGGGTGGAAGGAAATTTGTGGCTCCTCTCAGATTCCAGAACTTTCTGCCACAGAAATATGAGGAACATGGGTTTTTTTAGCCAAATTTTGAGGTTTGCAAAGGATTCTGGGTAAGAGAACCTGGTCTGAGCCACACAAGTCACCCCATCTTGGACTCCCCTAGGTCTCTAGTTTTCAGAAATGGACAGGTTTGGTAGGTTTCCCTAGGTGCCGGCTGAGCTAGAGGCCAAAATCTACAGGTAGCACTTTGCAAAAAACACCTTTGTTTTCTTTAAAAAATTTGGTTGTGTCCACGTTGCGCTTTGGGGCGTTTCCTGTCGCGGGTGCTAGGCCTACCCACACAAGTGAGGTATCATTTTTATCGGGAGACTTGGGGGAACGCTGGGTGGAAGGAAATTTGTGGCTCCTCTCAGATTCCAGAACTTTCTGCCACAGAAATATGAGGAACATGGGTTTTTTTAGCCAAATTTTGAGGTTTGCAAAGGATTCTGGGTAACAGAACCTGGTCCGAGCCACACAAGTCACCCCATCTTGGATTCCCCTAGGTCTATAGTTTTCAGAAATGCACAGGTTTGGTAGGTTTCCCTAGGTGCCGGCTGAACTAGAGGCCAAAATCTACAGGTAGCACTTTGCAAAAAACACCTCTGTTTTCTTTCAAAAATTTGGATGTGTCCACGTTGCGCTTTGGGGCGTTTCCTGTCGCGGGCGCTAGGCCTACCAACACAAGTGAGGTATCATTTTTATCGGGAGACTTGGGGGAACGCTGGGTGGATGGAAATTTGTGGCTCCTCTCAGATTCCAGAACTTTCTGCAACAGAAATGTGAGGAACATGTGTTTTTTTTGACAAATTTTGAGGTTTCCAAAGGATTCTGGGTAACAGAACCTGGTACGAGCCATACAAGTCACCCCATCTTGGATTCCCCTAGGTCTCTAGTTTTCAGAAATGCACAGGTTTGGTAGGTTTCCCTAGGTGCCGGGTGAGCTAGAGGCCAAAATCTACAGGTAGGCACTTTGCAAAAAACACCTCTGTTTTCTTTCAAAAATTTGGGATGTGTCCACGTTGCACTTTGGGGCGTTTCCTGTCGCGGGCGCTTGGCCTACCCACACAAGTGAGGTATCATTTTTATTGGGAGACTTGCGGGAACGCTTGGTGGAAGGAAATTTGTGGCTCCTCTCAGATTCCAGAACTTTGTGCCACAGAAATGTGAGGAACATGTGTTTTTTTTGCCAAATTTTGAGGTTTCCAAAGGATTCTGGGTAACAGAACCTGGTCCGTGCCACACAAGTCACCCCATCTTGGATTCCCGTAGGTCTCTAGTTTTCAGAAATGCACAGGTTTGGTAGGTTTCCCTAGGTGCCGGCTGAGCTAGAGGCCAAAATCTACAGGTAGGCACTTTGCAAAAAACACCTCTGTTTTCTTTAAAAAAATTGGATGTGTCCACGTTGCGCTTTGGGGCGTTTCCTGTCGCGGGCGCTAGGCCTACCCACACAAGTGAGGTATAATTGTTATCGGGAGACTTGCGGGAAAGCTTGGTGGAAGGAAATTTGTGGCTCCTCTCAGATTCCAGAACTTTCTGCCACAGAAATGTGAGGAACATGTGTTTTTCTAGCTAAATTTTGAGGTTTGCAAAGGATTCTGGGTAACAGAACCTGGTCCGAGCCACACAAGTCACCCCATCTTGGATTCCCCTAGGTCTCTAGTTTTCAGAAATGCACAGGTTCGGTAGGTTTCCCTAGGTGCCGGCTGAACTAGAGGCCAAAATCTACAGGTAGGCACTTTGCAAAAAACACCTCTGTTTTCTTTAAAAAATGTGGATGTGTCCACGTTGCGCTTTGGGGCATTTCCTGTCGCGGGCGCTTGGCCTACCCACACAAGTGAGGTATAATTGTTATCGGGAGACTTGCGGGAACGCTTGGTGGAAGGAAATTTGTGGCTCCTCTCAGATTCCAGAACTTTGTGCCACAGAAATATGAGGAACATGTGTTTTTTTTGCCAAATTTTGAGGTTTCCAAAGGATTCTGGGTAACAGAACCTGGTCCGAGCCACACAAGTCACCCCATCTTGGATTCCCCTAGGTCTCTAGTTTTCAGAAATGCACAGGTTTGGTAGGTTTCCCTATGTGCCAGCTGAGCTAGAGGCCAAGATCTACAGGTAGGCACTTTGCAAAAAACACCTCTGTTTTCTTTCAAACATTTGGATGTGTCCACGTTGCGTTTTGGGGCGTTTCCTGTTGCGGGCGCTAGGCCTACCCACACAAGTGAGGTATCATTTTTATCGGGAGACTTGGGGGAACGCTGGGTGGAAGGAAATTTGTGGCTCCTCTCAGATTCGAGAACTTTGTGCCACAGAAATGTGAGGAACATGTGTTTTTTTTGCCAAATTTTGAGGTTTGCAAAGGATTCTGGGTAACAGAACCTGGTCCGAGCCACACAAGTCACCCCATCTTGGATTCCCCTAGGTCTCTAGTTTTCAGAAATGCACAGATTTGGTAGGTTTCCCTAGGTGCCGGCTGAGCTAGAGGCCAAAATCTACAGGTAGGCACTTTGCAAAAAAAACCTCTGTTTTCTTTCAAAAATTTGGATGTGTCCACGTTGTGCTTTGGGGCGTTTCCTGTCGCGGGCACTAGTCCTACCCACACAAGTGAGGTATCATTTTTATCGGGAGACTTGGGGGAACGCTGGGTGGAAGGAAATTTGTGGCTCCTCTCAGATTCCAGAACTTTCTGCCACAGAAATGTGAGGAACGTGTTTTTTTTTGCCAAATTTTGAGGTTTCCAAAGGATTCTGGGAAACAGAACCTGGTCCGTGCCACACAAGTCACCCCATCTTGGATTCCCGTAGGTCTCTAGTTTTCAGAAATGCACAGGTTTGGTAGGTTTCCCTATGTGCCGGCTGAGCTAGAAGCCAAAATCTACAGGTAGGCACTTTGCAAAAAACACCTTTGTTTTCTTTCAAAAATTTGGTTGTGTCCACGTTGCGCTTTGGGGCGTTTCCTGTCGCGGGCGCTAGGCCTACCCACACAAGTGAGGTATCATTTTTATCGGGAGACTTGGGGGAACGCTGGGTGGAAGGAAATTTGTGGCTCCTCTCAGATTCCAGAACTTTCTGCCACAGAAATGTGAGGAACATGTGTTTTTCTAGCTAAATTTTGAGGTTTGCAAAGGATTCTGGGTAACAGAACCTGGTCCGAGCCACACAAGTCACCCCATCTTGGATTCCCCTAGGTCTCTAGTTTTCAGAAATGCACAGGTTCGGTAGGTTTCCCTACGTGCCGGCTGAACTAGAGGCCAAAATCTACAGGTAGCACTTTGCAAAAAAAACCTCTGTTTTCTTTCAAAAATTTGGATGTGTCCACGTTGTGCTTTGGGGCGTTTCCTGTCGCGGGCGCTAGGCCTACCCACACAAGTGAGGTATCATTTTTATCAGGAGACTTGGGTGAACGCTGGGTGGAAGGACATTTTTGGCTCCTCTCAGATTCCAGAACATTCTGCAACAGAAATGTGAGGAACATGTGTTTTTTTAGCCAAATTTTGAGGTTTGCAAAGGATTCTGGGTAACAGAACCTGGTCCGAGCCACACAAGTCACCCCATCTTGGATTCCCCTAGGTCTCTAGTTTTCAGAAATGCACAGGTTTGGTAGGTTTCCCTAGGTGCCAGCTGAGCTAGAGGCCAAAATCTACAGGTAGGCACTTTGCAAAAAACACCTCTGTTTTCTTTCAAAAATTTGGATGTGTCCACGTTGCGCTTTGGGGCGTTTCCTGTCGCGGGCACTAGGCCTACCCACACAAGTGAGGTATCATTTTTATAGGGAGACTTGGGGGAAGGCTGGTTGGAAGGACATTTGTGGCTCCTATCAGATTCCAGAACTTTCTGCCAAAGAAATATGAGGAACATGTGTTTTTTTAGCCAAATTTTGAGGTTTGCAAAGGATTCTGGGTAACAGAACCTGGTCCGAGCCACACAAGTCACCCCATCTTGGATTCCCCTAGGTCTCTAGTTTTCAGAAATGCACAGGTTTGGTAGGTTTCCCTAGGTGCCGGCTGAGCTAGAGGCCAAAATCTACAGGTAGGCACTTTGCAAAAAACACCTCTGTTTTCTTTCAAAAATTTGGATGTGTCCACGTAGCGCTTTGGGGCGGTTCCTGTCGCGGGCGCTAGGCCTACCCACACAAGTGAGGTATAATTTTTATCGGGAGACTTGGGGGAACGCTGGGTGGAAGGAAATTTGTGGCTCCTCTCAGATTCCAGAACTTTCTGCCACAGAAATGTGAGGCACATGTGTTTCTTTTGCCAAATTTTGAGGTTTGCAAAGGATTCTGGGTAACAGAACCTGGTCCGACCCACACAAGTCACCCCATCTTGGATTCCCCTAGGTCTCTAGTTTTCAGAAATGCAGAGGTTTGGTAGGTTTCCCTAGGTGCCGGCTGAGCTAGAGGCCAAAATCTACAGGTAGGCACTTTGCAAAAAACACCTCTGTTTTTTTTTCAAAAATTTGGGTGTGTCCACGTTGCGCTTTGGGGCGTTTCCTGTCGCGGGCGCTAGGCCTACCCACACAAGTGAGCTATCATTTTTATCGGGAGACTTGGGGGAACGCTGGGTGGAAGGAAATTTGTGGCTCCTCTCAGATTCCAGAACTTTCTGCCACAGAAATGTGAGAAACATGTGTTTTTTTAGCCAAATTTTGAGGTTTGCAAAGGATTCTGGGTAACAGAACCTGGTCCGAGCCACACAAGTCACCCCATCTTGGATTCCCCTAGGTCTCTAGTTTTCAGAAATGCACAGGTTTGGTAGGTTTCCCTAGGTGCCGGCTGAGCTAGAGGCCAAATTCTACAGGTAGGCACTTTGCAAAAAACACCTCTGTTTTCTTTCAAAAATTTGGATGTGTCCACGTTGCGCTTTGGGGCATTTCCTGTCGCGGGCGCTAGACCTACCCACACAAGTGAGGTATCATTTTTATCGGGATACTTGGGGGAACGCTGGGTGGAAGGAAATTTGTGGCTCCTCTCAGATTCCAGAACTTTCTGCCACAGAAATGTGAGGAACATGTGTTTTTTTAGCCAAATTTTGAGGTTTGCAAAGGATTCTGGGTAACAGAACCTGGTCCGAGCCACACAAGTCACCCCATCCTGGATTCCCCTAGGTCTCTAGTTTTCAGAAATGCACAGGTTTGGTAGGTTTCCCTAGGTGCCGGCTGAGCTAGAGGCCAAAATCTACAGGTAGGCACTTTGCAAAAAACACATCTGTTTTCTTTCAAAAATTTGGATGTGTCCACGTTGCGCTTTGGGGCGTTTCCTGTCACGGGCGCTAGGCCTACCCACACAAGTGAGCTATCATTTTTATCGGGAGACTTGGGGGAACGCTGGGTGGAAGGAAATTTGTGGCTCCTCTCAGATTCCACATCTTTCTGCAACAGAAATGTGAGGAACATGTGTTTTTTTAGCCAAATTTTGAGGTTTGCAAAGGATTCTGGGTTACAGAACCTGGTCCGAGCCACACAAGTCACCCCATCTTGGATTCCCCTAGGTCTATAGTTTTCAGAAATGCACAGGTTTGGTAGGTTTCCCTAGGTGCCGGCTGAGCTAGAGGCCAAAATCTACAGGTAGGCACTTTGCAAAAAACACCTCTGTTTTCTTTAAAAAATGTGGATGTGTCCACGTTGAGCTTTGGGGCGTTTCCTGTCACGGGCGCTAGGCCTACCCACACAAGTGAGGTATCATTTTTATCGGGAGACTTGGGGGAACGCTGGGTGGAAGGAAATTTGTGGCTCCTCTCAGATTCCAGAACTTTCTGCCACAGAAATGTGAGGAACATGTGTTTTTTTAGCCAAATTTTGAGGTTTGCAAAGGATTCTGGGTAACAGAACCTGGTCCGAGCCACACAAGTGACCCCATCTTGGATTCCCCTAGGTCTCTAGTTTTCAGAAATGCACAGGTTTGGTAGGTTTCCCTAGGTGCCGGCTGAGCTAGAGGCCAAAATCTACAGGTAGGCACTGTGCAAAAAACACCTCTGTTTTCTTTCAAACATTTGGATGTGTCCACGTTGCGTTTTGGGGCGTTTCCTGTCGCGGGCACTTGGCCTACCCACACAAGTGAGGTATCATTTTTATCGGGAGACTTGGGGGAACGCTGGGTGGAAGGAAATTTGTGGCTCCTCTCAGATTCGAGAACTTTCTGCCACAGAAATGTGAGGAACATGTGTTTTTTTTGCCAAATTTTGAGGTTTGCAAAGGATTCTGGGTAACAGAACCTGGTCCGAGCCACACAAGTCACCCCATCTTGGATTCCCCTAGGTCTCTAGTTTTCAGAAATGCACAGGTTTGGTAGGTTTCCCCAGGTGCCGGCTGAGCTAGAGGCCAAAATCTACAGGTAGGCACCTTGCAAAAAACACCTCTGTTTTCTTTCAAAAATTTGGATGTGTCCACGTTGCGCTTTGGGGCGTTTCCTGTCGCGGGCGCTTGGCCTACCCACACAAGTGAGGTATCATTTTTATCGGGAGACTTGCGGGAACGCTATGTAGAAGGAAATTTGTGGCTCCTTTCAGATTCCAGAACTTTGTGCCACAGAAATGTGAGGAACATGTGTTTTTTTTGCCAAATTTTGAGGTTTCCAAAGGATTCTGGGTAACAGAACCTGGTCCGAGCCACACAAGTCACCCCATCTTGGATTCCCCTAGGTCTCTAGTTTTCAGAAATGCACAGGTTTGGTAGGGTTCCCTATGTGCCAGCTGAGCTAGAGGCCAAAATCTACAGGTAGGCACTTTGCAAAAAACACCTCTGTTTTCTTTCAAACATTTGGATGTGTCCACGTTGCGTTTTGGGGCGTTTCCTGTTGCGGGCGCTAGGCCTACCCACACAAGTGAGGTATCATTTTTATCGGGAGACTTGGGGGAACGCTGGGTGGAAGGACATTTGTGGCTCCTCTCAGATTCGAGAACTTTGTGCCACAGAAATGTGAGGAACATGTGTTTTTTTTGCCAAATTTTGAGGTTTGCAAAGGATTCTGGGTAACAGAACCTGGTCCGAGCCACACAAGTCACCCCATCTTGGATTCCCCTAGGTCTCTAGTTTTCAGAAATGCACACGTTTGGTAGGTTTCCCTAGGTGCCGGCTGAGCTAGAGGCCAAAATCTACAGGTAGGCACTTTGCAAAAAACACCTCTGTTTTCTTTCAAAAATTTGGATGTGTCCACGTTGCGCTTTGGGGCGTTTCCTGTCGCGGGCACTTGGCCTACCCACACAAGTGAGGTATCATTTTTATCGGGAGACTTGCGGGAACGCTTGGTGGAAGGAAATTTGTGGCTCCTCTCAGATTCCAGAACTTTGTGCCACAGAAATGTGAGGAACATGTGTTTTTTTTGCCAAATTTTGAGGTTTCCAAAGGATTCTGGGTAACAGAACCTGGTCCGAGCCACACAAGTCACCCCATCTTGGATTCCCCTAGGTCTCTAGTTTTCAGAAATGCACAGGTTTGGTAGGTTTCCCTATGTGTCGGCTGAGCTAGAGGCCAAAATCTACAGGTAGGCACTTTGCAAAAAACACCTCTGTTTTCTTTCAAACATTTGGATGTGTCCACGTTGCGTTTTGGGGCGTTTCCTGTTGCGGGCGCTAGGCCTACCCACACAAGTGAGGTATCATTTTTATCGGGAGACTTGGGGGAACGCTGGGTGGAAGGAAATTTGTGGCTCCTCTCAGATTCCAGAACTTTCTGCCACAGAAATGTGAGGAACATGTGTTTTTATTGCCAAATTTTGAGGTTTGCAAAGGATTCTGGGTAACAGAACCTGGTCCGAGCCACACAAGTCACCCCATCTTGGATTCCCCTAGGTCTGTAGTTTTCAGAAATGCACAGGTTTGGTAGGTTTCCCTAGGTGCCGGCTGAGCTAGAGGCCAAAATCTACAGGTAGGCACCTTGCAAAAAACACCTCTGTTTTCTTTCAAAAATTTGGATGTGTCCACGTTGCGCTTTGGGGCGTTTCCTGTCGCGGGCGCTTGGCCTACCCACACAAGTGAGGTATCATTTTTATCGGGAGACTTGCGGGAACGCTTGGTGGAAGGAAATTTGTGGCTCCTTTCAGATTCCAGAACTTTGTGCCACAGAAATGTGAGGAACATGTGTTTTTTTTGCCAAATTTTGAGGTTTCCAAAGGATTCTGGGTAACAGAACCTGGTCCGAGCCACACAAGTCACCCCATCTTGGATTCCCCTAGGTCTCTAGTTTTCAGAAATGCACAGGTTTGGTAGGGTTCCCTATGTGCCAGCTGAGCTAGAGGCCAAAATCTACAGGTAGGCACTTTGCAAAAAACACCTCTGTTTTCTTTCAAACATTTGGATGTGTCCACGTTGCGTTTTGGGGCGTTTCCTGTTGCGGGCGCTAGGCCTACCCACACAAGTGAGGTATCATTTTTATCGGGAGACTTGGGGGAACGCTGGGTGGAAGGACATTTGTGGCTCCTCTCAGATTCGAGAACTTTGTGCCACAGAAATGTGAGGAACATGTGTTTTTTTTGCCAAATTTTGAGGTTTGCAAAGGATTCTGGGTAACAGAACCTGGTCCGAGCCACACAAGTCACCCCATCTTGGATTCCCCTAGGTCTCTAGTTTTCAGAAATGCACACGTTTGGTAGGTTTCCCTAGGTGCCGGCTGAGCTAGAGGCCAAAATCTACAGGTAGGCACTTTGCAAAAAACACCTCTGTTTTCTTTCAAAAATTTGGATGTGTCCACGTTGCGCTTTGGGGCGTTTCCTGTCGCGGGCACTTGGCCTACCCACACAAGTGAGGTATCATTTTTATCGGGAGACTTGCGGGAACGCTTGGTGGAAGGAAATTTGTGGCTCCTCTCAGATTCCAGAACTTTGTGCCACAGAAATGTGAGGAACATGTGTTTTTTTTGCCAAATTTTGAGGTTTCCAAAGGATTCTGGGTAACAGAACCTGGTCCGAGCCACACAAGTCACCCCATCTTGGATTCCCCTAGGTCTCTAGTTTTCAGAAATGCACAGGTTTGGTAGGTTTCCCTATGTGCCGGCTGAGCTAGAGGCCAAAATCTACAGGTAGGCACTTTGCAAAAAACACCTCTGTTTTCTTTCAAACATTTGGATGTGTCCACGTTGCGTTTTGGGGCGTTTCCTGTTGCGGGCGCTAGGCCTACCCACACAAGTGAGGTATCATTTTTATCGGGAGACTTGGGGGAACGCTGGGTGGAAGGAAATTTGTGGCTCCTCTCAGATTCCAGAACTTTCTGCCACAGAAATGTGAGGAACATGTGTTTTTATTGCCAAATTTTGAGGTTTGCAAAGGATTCTGGGTAACAGAACCTGGTCCGAGCCACACAAGTCACCCCATCTTGGATTCCCCTAGGTCTCTAGTTTTCAGAAATGCACAGGTTTGGTAGGTTTCCCTAGGTGCCGGCTGAGCTAGAGGCCAAAATCTACAGGTAGGCACCTTGCAAAAAACACCTCTGTTTTCTTTCAAAAATTTGGATGTGTCCACGTTGCGCTTTGGGGCGTTTCCTGTCGCGGGCGCTTGGCCTACCCACACAAGTGAGGTATCATTTTTATCGGGAGACTTGCGGGAACGCTTGGTGGAAGGAAATTTGTGGCTCCTTTCAGATTCCAGAACTTTGTGCCACAGAAATGTGAGGAACATGTGTTTTTTTTGCCAAATTTTGAGGTTTCCAAAGGATTCTGGGTAACAGAACCTGGTCCGAGCCACACAAGTCACCCCATCTTGGATTCCCCTAGGTCTCTAGTTTTCAGAAATGCACAGGTTTGGTAGGTTTCCCTATGTGCCAGCTGAGCTAGAGGCCAAAATCTACAGGTAGGCACTTTGCAAAAAACACCTCTGTTTTCTTTCAAACATTTGGATGTGTCCACGTTGCGTTTTGGGGCGTTTCCTGTTGCGGGCGCTAGGCCTACCCACACAAGTGAGGTATCATTTTTATCGGGAGACTTGGGGGAACGCTGGGTGGAAGGAAATTTGTGGCTCCTCTCAGATTCGAGAACTTTGTGCCACAGAAATGTGAGGAACATGTGTTTTTTTTGCCAAATTTTGAGGTTTGCAAAGGATTCTGGGTAACAGAACCTGGTCCGAGCCACACAAGTCACCCCATCTTGGATTCCCCTAGGTCTCTAGTTTTCAGAAATGCACAGGTTTGGTAGGTTTCCCTAGGTGCCGGCTGAGCTAGAGGCCAAAATCGACAGGTAGGCACTTTGCAAAAAACACCTCTGTTTTCTTTCAAAAATTTGGATGTGTCCACGTTGCGCTTTGGGGCGTTTCCTGTCGCGGGCGCTTGGCCTACCCACACAAGTGAGGTATCATTTTTATCGGGAGACTTGCGGGAACGCTTGGTGGAAGGAAATTTGTGGCTCCTCTCAGATTCCAGAACTTTGTGCCACAGAAATGTGAGGAACATGTGTTTTTTTTGCCAAATTTTGAGGTTTCCAAAGGATTCTGGGTAACAGAACCTGGTCCGAGCCACACAAGTCACCCCATCTTGGATTCCCCTAGGTCTCTAGTTTTCAGAAATGCACAGGTTTGGTAGGTTTCCCTAGGTGCCGGCTGAGCTAGAGGCCAAAATCTACAGGTAGGCACCTTGCAAAAAACACCTCTGTTTTCTTTAAAAAATGTGGATGTGTCCACGTTGCGCTTTGGGGCGTTTCCTGTCGCGGGCGCTTGGCCTACCCACACAAGTGAGGTATCATTTTTATCGGGAGACTTGGGGGAACGCTGGGTGGAAGGAAATTTGTGGCTCCTCTCAGATTCGAGAACTTTGTGCCACAGAAATGTGAGGAACATGTGTTTTTTTTTGCCAAATTTTGAGGTTTGCAAAGGATTCTGGGTAACAGAACCTGGTCCGAGCCACACAAGTCACCCCATCTTGGATTCCCCAAGGTCTCTAGTTTTCAGAAATGCACAGGTTGGGTAGGTTTCCCTATGTGCCAGCTGAGCTAGAGGCCAAAATCTACAGGTAGGCACTTTGCAAAAAACACCTCTGTTTTCTTTCAAACATTTGGATGTGTCCACGTTGCGTTTTGGGGCGTTTCCTGTTGCGGGCGCTAGGCCTACCCACACAAGTGAGGTATCATTTTTATCGGGACACTTGGGGGAACGCTGGGTGGAAGGAAATTTGTGGCTCCTCTCAGATTCGAGAACTTTGTGCCACAGAAATGTGAGGAACATGTGTTTTTTTTGCCAAATTTTGAGGTTTGCAAAGGATTCTGGGTAACAGAACCTAGTCCGAGCCACACAAGTCACCCCATCTTGGATTCCCCTAGGTCTCTAGTTTTCAGAAATGCACAGGTTTGGTAGGTTTCCCTAGGTGCCGGCTGAGCTATAGGCCAAAATCTACAGGTAGGCACTTTGCAAAAAACACCTTTGTTTTCTTTCAAAAATTTGGTTGTGTCCACGTTGCGCTTTGGGGCGTTTCCTGTCGCGGGCGCTAGGCCTACCCACACAAGTGAGGTATCATTTTTATCGGGAGACTTGGGGGAACGCTGGGTGGAAGGAAATTTGTGGCTCCTCTCAGATTCCAGAACTTTCTGCCACAGAAATGTGAGGAACATGTGTTTTTCTAGCTAAATTTTGAGGTTTGCAAAGGATTCTGGGTAACAGAACCTGGTCCGAGCCACACAAGTCACTCCATCTTGGATTCCCCTAGGTCTCTAGTTTTCAGAAATGCACAGGTTCGGTAGGTTTCCCTAGGTGCCGGCTGAGCTAGAGGCCAAAATCTACAGGTAGGCACTTTGCAAAAAACACCTCTGTTTTCTTTCAAAAATTTGAATGTGTCCACGTTGCGCTTTGGGGCGTTTCCTGTCGCGGGCGCTAGGCCTACCCACACAAGTGAGGTATCATTTTTATCGGGAGACTTGGGGGAACGCTGGTTGGAAGGAAATTTGTGGCTGCTATCAGATTCCAGAACTTTCTGCCACAGAAATATGAGGAACATGGTTTTTTTTAGCCAAATTGGAGGTTTGCAAAGGATTCTGGGTAACAGAACCTCGTCCGAGCCACACAAGTCACCCCATCTTGGATTCCCCTAGGTCTATAGTTTTCAGAAATGCACAGGTTTGGTAGGTTTCCCTAGGTGCCGGCTGAACTAGAGGCCAAAATCTACAGGTAGCACTTTGCAAAAAACACCTGTTTTCTTTCAAAAATTTCGATGTATCCACGTTGCGCTTTGGGGCGTTTCATGTCGCGGACACTAGGCCTACCCACACAAGTGAGGTATCATTTTTATCGGGAGACTTGCGGGAACGCTGGGTGGAAGAAAATTTGTGGCTCCTCTCAGATTCCAGAACTTTCTGCCACAGAAATATGAGGAACATGGGTTTTTGTAGCCAAATTTTGAGGTTTGCAAAGGATTCTGGGTAAGAGAACCTGGTCCGAGCCACACAAGTCACCCCATCTTGGATTCCCCTAGGTCTCTAGTTTTCAGAAATGCACAGGTTTGGTAGGTTTCCCTAGGTGCCGGCTGAGCTAGATGCCAAAATCTACAGGTAGGCACTTTGCAAAAAACATCTCTGTTTTCTTTCAAAAATTTGGATGTGTCCACGTTGCGCTTTGGGGCGTTTCCTGTCGCGGGCGCTAGGCCTACCCACACAAGTGAGGTATCATTTTTATCGGGAGACTTGGGGGAACGCTGGTTGGAAGGAAGTTTGTGGCTCCTATCAGATTCCAGAACTTTCTGCCACAGAAATATGAGGAACATGGGATTTTTAAACAAAATTTGAGGTTTGCAAAGGATTCTGGGTAACAGAACCTGGTCCGAGCCACACAAGTCACCCCATCTTGGATTCCCCTAGGTCTATAGTTTTCAGAAATGCACAGGTTTGGTAGGTTTCCATAGGTGCCGGCTGAGCTAGAGGCCAAAATCTACAGGTAGCACTTTGCAAAAAACACCTTTGTTTTCTTTCAAAAATTTGGTTGTGTACACGTTGCGTTTTGGGGCGTTTCCTGTCGCGGGCGCTAGGCCTACCCACACAAGTGAGGTATCATTTTTATCGGGAGACTTGGGGGAACGCTTGGTGGAATGAAATTTGTGGCTCCTCTCAGATTCCAGAACTTTCTGCCACAGAAATATGAGGAACATGTGTTTTTTTAGCTAAATTTTGAGGTTTGCAAAGGATTCTGGGTAACAGAACCTGGTCCGAGCCACACAAATCACCCCATCTTGGATTCCCCTAGGTCTCTAGTTTTCAGAAATGCACAGGTTCGGTAGGTTTCCCTAGGTGCCGGCTGAGCTAGAGGCCAAAATCTACAGGTAGGCACTTTGCAAAAAACACCTCTGTTTTCTTTCAAAATATTGGATGTGTCCACGTTGCGCTTTGGGGCGTTTCCTGTCGCGGGCGCTAGGCCTACCCACACAAGTGAGGTATCATTTTTATCGGGAGACTTCCGGGAACGCTGGGTGGAAGGAAATTTGTGGCTCCTCTCAGATTCGAGAACTTTCTGCCACCGAAATGTGAGGAACATGTGTTTTTTTTGCCAAATTTTGAGGTTTGCAAAGGATTCTGGGTAACAGAACCTGGTCCGAGCCACACAAGTCACCCCATCTTTGATTCCCCTAGGTCTATAGTTTTCAGAAATGCACAGGTTTGGTATGTTTCCCTAGGTGCCGGCTGAACTAGAGGCCAAAATCTACAGGTAGCACTTTGCAAAAAACACCTTTGTTTTCTTTAAAAAATGTGGTTGTGTCCACGTTGCGCTTTGGGGCGTTTCCTGTCGCAGGCGCTAGGCCTACCCACACAAGTGAGGTATCATTTTTATCGGGAGACTTGGGGGAACGCTGGGTGGAAGGAAATTTGTGGCTCCCCTCAGATTCCAGAACTTTCTGCCACAGAAATATGAGGAACATGGGTTTTGTTAGCCAAATTTTGAGGTTTGCAAAGGATTCTGGGTAACAGAACCTGGTCCGAGCCACACAAGTCACCCCATCTTGGATTCCCCTAGGTCTATAGTTTTCAGAAATGCACAGGTTTGGTAGGTTTCCCTAGGTGCCGGCTGAACTAGAGGCCAAAATCTACAGGTAGCACTTTGCAAAAAACACCTGTTTTCTTTCAAAAATTTGGATGTGTCCACGTTGCGCTTTGGGGCGTTTCATGTCGCGGGCGCTAGGCCTACCCACACAAGTGAGGTATCATTTTTATCGGGAGACTTGGGGGAACGCTGGGTGGAAGGAAATTTGTGGCTCCTCTCAGATTCCAGAACTTTCTGCAACAGAAATGTGAGGAACATGTGTTTTTTTTGCCAAATTTTGAGGTTTGCAAAGGATTCTGGGTAACAGAACCTGGTCCGAGCCACAAAAGTCACCCCATCTTGGATTGCCCTAGGTCTATAGTTTTCAGAAATGCACAGGTTTGGTAGGTTTCCCTAGGTGCCGGCTGAGCTAGAGGCCAAAATCTACAGGTAAGCACTTTGCAAAAAACACCTCTGTTTTCTTTCAAAAATTTGGATGTGTCCACTTTGCGCTTTGGGGCGTTTCCTGTCGCGGGCGCTAGGCCTACCCACACAAGTGAGGTATCATTTTTATCGGGAGACTTGCGGGAACGCTGGGTGGAAGGAAATTTGTGGCTCCTCTCAGATTCCAGAACTTTCTGCCACAGAAATATGAGGAACATAGTTTTTTTTAGCCAAATTTGGAGGTTTGCAAAGGATTCTGGGTAACAGAAACTGGTCCGAGCCACACAAGTCACCCCATCTTGGATTCCCCTAGGTCTATAGTTTTCAGAAATGCACAGGTTTGGTAGGTTTCCCTATGTGCCGGCTGAGCTAGAGGCCAAAATCTACAGATAGGCACTTTGCAAAAAACACCTCTGTTTTCTTTCAAACATTTGGATGTGTCCACTTGCGTTTTGGGGCGTTTCCTGTTGCGGGCGCTAGGCCTACCCACACAAGTGAGGTATCATTTTTATCGGGAGACTTGGGGGAACGCTGGGTGGAAGGAAATTTGTGGCTCCTCTCAGATTCGAGAACTTTCTGCCACCGAAAGGTGAGGAACATGTGTTTTTTTTTGCCAAATTTTGAGGTTTGCAAAGGATTCTGGGTAACAGAACCTGGTCCGAGCCACACAAGTCACCCCATCTTGGATTCCCCTAGGTCTCTAGTTTTCAGAAATGCAAAGGTTTGGTAGGTTTCCCTAGGTGCCGGCTGAGCTAGAGGCCAAAATCTACAGGTAGGCACTTTGCAAAAAACACCTCTGTTTTCTTTCAAAAATTTGGATGTGTCCACGTTGCGCTTTGGGGCGTTTCCTGTCGCGGGCGCTAGGCCTACCCACACAAGTGAGGTATCATTTTTATCGGGAGACTTGGGGGAACGCTGGTTGGAATGAAATTTGTGGCTCCTATCAGATTCCAGAACTTTCTGCCACAGAAATATGAGGAACATGTTTTTTTTTAGCTAAATTTTGAGGTTTGCAAAGGATTCTGGGTAACAGAACCTGGTCCGAGCCACACAAGTCACCCCATCTTGGATTCCCCTAGGTCTATAGTTTTCAGAAATGCACAGGTTTGGTAGGTTTCCCTAGGTGCCGGCTGAGCTAGAGGCCAAAATCTACAGGTAAGCACTTTGCAAAAAACACCTCTGTTTTCTTTCAAAAATTTGGATGTGTCCACGTTGCGCTTTGGGGCGTTTCCTGTCGTGGGCGCTAGGCCTACCCACACAAGTGAGTTATCATTTTTATCGGGAGACTTGGGGGAACGCTGGGTGGAAGGAAATTTGTGGCTCCCCTCAGATTCCAGAACTTTCTGCCACAGAAATATGAGGAACATGGGTTTTGTTAGCCAAATTTTGAGGTTTGCAAAGGATTCTGGGTAACAGAACCTGGTCCGAGCCACACAAGTCACCCCATCTTAGATTCCCCTAGGTCTATAGTTTTCAGAAATGCACAGGTTTGGTAGGTGTCCCTAGGTGCCGGCTGAACTAGAGGCCAAAATCTACAGGTAGCACTTTGCAAAAAACACCTGTTTTCTTTAAAAAATTTGGATGTGTCCACGTTGCGCTATGGGGCGTTTCATGTCGCGGGCGCTAGGCCTACCCACACAAGTGAGGTATCATTTTTATCGGGAGACTTGGGGGAACGCTAGGTGGAAGGAAATTTGTGGCTCCTCTCAGATTCCAGAACTTTTTGCAACAGAAATGTGAGGAACATGTGTTTTATTTGCCAAATTTTGAGGTTTGCAAAGGATTCTGGGTAACAGAACCTGGTCCGAGCCACACAAGTCACCCCATCTTGGATTGTCCTAGGTCTATAGTTTTCAGAAATGCACAGGTTTGGTAGGTTTCCCTAGGTGCCGGCTGAGCTAGAGGCCAAAATCTACAGATAGGCACTTTGCAAAAAACACCTCTGTTTTCTTTTAAACATTTGGATGTGTCCACGTTGCGTTTTGGGGCGTTTCCTGTTGCGGGCGCTAGGCCTACCCACACAAGTGAAGTATCATTTTTATCGGGAGACTTGGGGGAACGCTGGGTGGAAGGAAATTTGTGGCTCCTCTCAGATTCGAGAACTTTCTGCTACCGAAATGTGAGGAACATGTGTTTTTTTTTGCCAAATTTTGAGGTTTGCAAAGGATTCTGGGTAACAGAACCTGGTCCGAGCCACACAAGTCACCCCATCTTGGATTCCCCTAGGTCTCTAGTTTTCAGAAATGCAAAGGTTTGGTAGGTTTCCCTAGGTGCCGGCTGAGCTAGAGGCCAAAATCTACAGGTAGGCACTTTGCAAAAAACACCTCTGTTTTCTTTCAAAAATTTGGATGTGTCCACGTTGCGCTTTGGGGCGTTTCCTGTCGCGGGCGCTAGGCCTACCCACACAAGTGAGGTATCATTTTTATCGGGAGACTTGGGGGAACGCTGGTTGGAATGAAATTTGTGGCTCCTATCAGATTCCAGAACTTTCTGCCACAGAAATATGAGGAACATGGTTTTTTTTAGCCAAATTTTGAGGTTTGCAAAGGATTCTGGGTAACAGAACCTGGTCCGAGCCACACAAGTCACCCCATCTTGGATTCCCCTAGGTCTATAGTTTTCAGAAATGCACAGGTTTGGTAGGTTTCCCTAGGTGCCGGCTGAACTAGAGGCCAAAATCTACATGTAGCACTTTGCAAAAAACACCTCTGTTTTCTTTCAAAAATTTGGATGTGTCCACGTTGCGCTTTGGGGCGTTTCCTGTCGCGGGCGCTAGGCCTACCCACACAAGTGAGGTATCATTTTTATCGGGAGACTTGCGGGAACGCTGGGTGGAAGGAAATTTGAGGCTCCTCTCAGATTCCAGAACTTTCTGCCACAGAAATGTGAGGAACATGTGTTTTTTTAGCCAAATTTTGAGGTTTGCAAAGGATTCTGGGTAACAGAACCTGGTCTGAGCCACACAAGTCACCCCATCTTGGACTCCCCTAGGTCTCTAGTTTTCAGAAATGGACAGGTTTGGTAGGTTTCCCTAGGTGCCGGCTGAGCTAGAGGCTAAAATCTACAGGTAGCACTTTGCAAAAAACACCTTTGTTTTCTTTCAAAAATTTGGTTGTGTCCACGTTGAGCTTTGGGGCGTTTCCTGTTGCGGGCGCTAGGCCTACCCACACAAGTGAGGTATCATTTTTATCGGGAGACTTGGGGGAACGCTGGGTGGAAGGAAATTTGTGGCTCCTCTCAGATTCGAGAACTTTCTGCCACCGAAATGTGAGGAACATGTGTTTTTTTTGCCAAATTTTGAGGTTTGCAAAGGATTCTGGGTAACAGAACCTGGTTCGAGCAACACAAGTCACCCCATCTTGGATTCCCCTAGGTCTCTAGTTTTCAGAAATGCAAAGGTTTGGTAGGTTTCCCTAGGTGCCGGCTGAGCTAGAGGCCAAAATCTACAGGTAGGCACTTTGCAAAAAACACCTCTGTTTTCTTTCAAAAATTTGGATGCGTCCACGTTGCGCTTTGGGGCGTTTCCTGTCGCGGGCGCTAGGCCTACCCACACAAGTGAGGTATCATTTTTATCGGGAGACTTGGGGGAACGCTGGTTGGAATGAAATTTGTGGCTCCTATCAGATTCCAGAACTTTCTGCCACAGAAATATGAGGAACATGGTTTTTTTTAGCCAAATTTTGAGGTTTGCAAAGGATTCTGGGTAACAGAACCTGGTCCGAGCCACACAAGTCACCCCATCTTGGATTCCCCTAGGTCTATAGTTTTCAGAAATGCACAGGTTTGGTAGGTTTCCCTAGGTGCCGGCTGAACTAGAGGCCAAAATCTACATGTAGCACTTTGCAAAAAACACCTCTGTTTTCTTTCAAAAATGTGGATGTGTCCACGTTGCGCTTTGGGGCGTTTCCTGTCGCGGGCGCTAGGCCTACACACACAAGTGAGGTATCATTTTTATCGAGAGACTTGCGGGAACGCTGGGTGGAAGGAAATTTGAGGCTCCTCTCAGATTCCAGAACTTTCTGCCACAGAAATGTGAGGAACATGTGTTTTTTTAGCCAAATTTTGAGGTTTGCAAAGGATTCTGGGTAACAGAACCTGGTCTGAGCCACACAAGTCACCCCATCTTGGACTCCCCTAGGTCTCTAGTTTTCAGAAATGGACAGGTTTGGTAGGTTTCCCTAGGTGCCGGCTGAGCTAGAGGCTAAAATCTACAGGTAGCACTTTGCAAAAATCACCTTTGTTTTCTTTCAAAAATTTGGTTGTGTCCACGTTGAGCTTTGGGGCGTTTCCTGTCGCGGGCGCTAGGCCTACCCACACAAGTGAGGTATCATTTTTATCGGGAGACTTGGGGGAACGCTTGGTGGAAGGAAATTTGTGGCTCCTCTCAGATTCCAGAACTTTCTGCCACAGAAATATAGGAACATGTGTTTTTTTAGCTAAATTTTGAGGTTTGCAAAGGATTCTGGGTAACAGAACCTGGTCCGAGCCACACAAGTCACCCCATCTTGGATTCCCCTAGGTCTCTAGTTTTCAGAAATGCACAGGTTCGGTAGGTTTCCCTAGGTGCCGGCTGACCTAGAGGCCAAAATCTACAGGTAGGCACTTTGCAAGAAACACCTCTGTTTTCTTTCAAAATATTGGATGTGTCCACGTTGCGCTTTGGGGCGTTTCCTGTCGCGGGCGCTAGGCCTACCCACACAAGTGAGGTATCATTTTTATCGGGAGACTTCCGGGAATGCTGGGTGGAAGGAAATTTGTGGCTCCTCTCAGATTCCAGAACTTTCTGCCACAGAAATGTGAGGAACATGTGTTTTTTTTTGCCAAATTTTGAGGTTTCCAAAGGATTCTGGGTAACAGAACCTGGTCCGAGCCACACAAGTCCCCCCATCTTGGATTCCCCTAGGTCTCTAGTTTTCAGAAATGCACAGGTTTGGTAGGTTTCCCTATGTGCCGGCTGAGCTAGAGGCCAAAATCTACAGGTAGGCACTTTGCAAAAAACACCTCTGTTTTCTTTCAAACATTTGGATGTGTCCACGTTGCGTTTTGGGGCGTTTCCTGTTGCGGGCGCTAGGCCTACCCACACAAGTGAGGTATCATTTTTATCGGGAGACTTGGGGGAACGCTGGGTGGAAGGAAATTTGTGGCTCCTCTCAGATTCGAGAACTTTCTGCCACCGAAATGTGAGGAACATGTGTTTTTTTTGCCAAATTTTGAGGTTTGCAAAGGATTCTGGGTAACAGAACCTGGTCCGAGCCACACAAGTCACCCCATCTTGGATTCCCCTAGGTCTCTAGTTTTCAGAAATGCAAAGGTTTGGTAGGTTTCCCTAGGTGCCGGCTGAGCTAGAGGCCAAAATCTACAGGTAGGCACTTTGCAAAAAACACCTCTGTTTTCTTTCAAAAATATGGATGTGTCCACGTTGCGCTTTGGGGCGTTTCCTGTTGCGGGCGCTAGGCCTACCCACACAAGTGAGGTATCATTTTTATCGGGAGACTTGGGGGAACGCTGGTTGGAATGAAATTTGTGGCTCCTATCAGATTCCAGAACTTTCTGCCACAGAAATATGAGGAACATGGTTTTTTTTAGCCAAATTTTGAGGTTTGCAAAGGATTCTGGGTAACAGAACCTGGTCCGAGCCACACAAGTCATCCCATCTTGGATTCCCCTAGGTCTATAGTTTTCAGAAATGCACAGGTTTGGTAGGTTTCCCTAGGTGCCGGCTGAACTAGAGGCCAAAATCTACATGTAGCACTTTGCAAAAAACACCTCTGTTTTCTTTCAAAAATTTGGATGTGTCCACGTTGCGCTTTGGGGCGTTTCCTGTCGCGGGCGCTAGGCCTACCCACACAAGTGAGGTATCATTTTTATCGGGAGACTTGCGGGAACGCTGGGTGGAAGGAAATTTGAGGCTCCTCTCAGATTCCAGAACTTTCTGCCACAGAAATGTGAGGAACATGTGTTTTTTTAGCCAAATTTTGAGGTTTGCAAAGGATTCTGGGTAACAGAACCTGGTCTGAGCCACACAAGTCACCCCATCTTGGACTCCCCTAGGTCTCTAGTTTTCAGAAATGGACAGGTTTGGTAGGTTTCCCTAGGTGCCGGCTGAGCTAGAGGCTAAAATCTACAGGTAGCACTTTGCAAAAAACACCTTTGTTTTCTTTCAAAAATTTGGTTGTGTCCACGTTGAGCTTTGGGGCGTTTCTTGTCGCGGGCGCTAGGCCTACCCACACAAGTGAGGTATCATTTTTATCGGGAAACTTGGGGGAACGCTTGGTGGAAGGAAATTTGTGGCTCCTCTCAGATTCCAGAACTTTCTGCCACAGAAATATGAGGAACATGTGTTTTTTTAGCTAAATTTTGAGGTTTGCAAAGGATTCTGGGTAACAGAACCTGGTCCGAGCCACACAAGTCACCCCATCTTGGATTCCCCTAGGTCTCTAGTTTTCAGAAATGCACAGGTTCGGTAGGTTTCCCTAGGTGCCGGCTGAGCTAGAGGCCAAAATCTACAGGTAGGCACTTTGCAAAAAACACCTCTGTTTTCTTTCAAAATATTGGATGTGTCCACGTTGCGCTTTGGGGCGTTTCCTGTCGCGGGCGCTAGGCCTACCCACACAAGTGAGGAATCATTTTTATCGGGAGACTTCCGGGAACGCTGGGTGGAAGGAAATTTGTGGCTCCTCTCAGATTCCAGAACTTTCTGCCACAGAAATGTGAGGAACATGTGTTTTTTTTGCCAAATTTTGAGGTTTCCAAAGGATTCTGGGTAACAGAACCTGGTCCGAGCCACACAAGTCCCCCCATCTTGGATTCCCCTAGGTCTCTAGTTTTCAGAAATGCACAGGTTTGGTAGGTTTCCCTATGTGCCGGCTGAGCTAGAGGCCAAAATCTACAGGTAGGCACTTTGCAAAAAACACCTCTGTTTTCTTTCAAACATTTGGATGTGTCCACGTTGCGTTTTAGGGCGTTTCCTGTTGCGGGCGCTAGGCCTACCCACACAAGTGAGGTATCATTTTTATCGGGAGACTTGGGGGAACGCTGGGTGGAAGGAAATTTGTGGCTCCTCTCAGATTCGAGAACTTTCTGCCACCGAAATGTGAGGAACATGTGTTTTTTTTGCCAAATTTTGAGGTTTGCAAAGGATTCTGGGTAACAGAACCTGGTCCGAGCCACACAAGTCACCCCATCTTTGATTCCCCTAGGTCTATAGTTTTCAGAAATGCACAGGTTTGGTATGTTTCCCTAGGTGCCGGCTGAACTAGAGGCAAAAATCTACAGGTAGCACTTTGCAAAAAACACCTCTGTTTTCTTTCAAAAATTTGGATGTGTCCACGTTGCGCTTTGGGGCGTTTCCTGTCGCGGGCGCTCGGCCTACCCACACAAGTAAGGTATCATTTTTATCGGGAGACTTGCGGGAACGCTGGGTGGAAGGAAATTTGTGGCTCCTCTCAGATTCCAGAACTTTCTGCCACAGAAATGTGAGGAACATGTGATTTTTTAGCCAAATTTTGAGGTTTGCAAAGGATTCTGGGTAACAGAACCTGATCTGAGCCACACAAGTCACCCCATCTTGGATTCCCCTAGGTCTATAGTTTTCAGAAATGCACAGGTTTGGTAGGTTTCCCTAGGTGCCGGCTGAACTAGAGGCCAAAATCTACAGGTAGCACTTTGCAAAAAACACCTGTTTTCTTTCAAAAATTTGGATGTGTCCACGTTGCGCTTTGGGTCGTTTCATGTCGCGGGCGCTAGGCCTACCCACACAAGTGAGGTATCATTTTTATCGGGAGACTTGGGGGAACGCTGGGTGGAAGGAAATTTGTGGCTCCTCTCAGATTCCAGAACTTTCTGCAACAGAAATGTGAGGAACATGTGTTTTTTTTGCCAAATTTTGAGGTTTGCAAAGGATTCTGGGTAACAGAACCTGGTCCGAGCCACAAAAGTCACCCCATCTTGGATTGCCCTAGGTCTATAGTTTTCAGAAATGCACAGGTTTGGTAGGTTTCCCTAGGTGCCGGCTGAGCTAGAGGCCAAAATCTACAGGTAAGCACTTTGCAAAAAACACCTCTGTTTTCTTTCAAAAATTTGGATGTGTCCACGTTGCGTTTTGGGGCGTTTCCTGTTGCGGGCGCTAGGCCTACCCACACAAGTGAGGTATCATTTTTATCGGGAGACTTGGGGGAACGCTGGGTGGAAGGAAATTTGTGGCTCCTCTCAGATTCGAGAACTTTCTGCCACCGAAAGGTGAGGAACATGTGTTTTTTTTGCCAAATTTTGAGGTTTGCAAAGGATTCTGGGTAACAGAACCTGGTCCGAGCCACACAAGTCACCCCATCTTGGATTCCCCTAGGTCTCTAGTTTTCAGAAATGCAAAGGTTTGGTAGGTTTCCCTAGGTGCCGGCTGAGCTAGAGGCCAAAATCTACAGGTAGGCACTTTGCAAAAAACACCTCTGTTTTCTTTCAAAAATTTGGATGTGTCCACGTTGCGCTTTGGGGCGTTTCCTGTCGCGGGCGCTAGGCCTACCCACACAAGTGAGGTATCATTTTTATCGGGAGACTTGGGGGAACGCTGGTTGGAATTAAATTTGTGGCTCCTATCAGATTCCAGAACTTTCTGCCACAGAAATATGAGGAACATGGTTTTTTTTAGCCAAATTTTGAGGTTTGCAAAGGATTCTGGGTAACAGAACCTGGTCTGAGCCACACAAGTCACCCCATCTTGGATTCCCCTAGGTCTATAGTTTTCAGAAATGCACAGGTTTGGTAGGTTTCCCTAGGTGCCGGCTGAGCTAGAGGCCAAAATCTACAGGTAGCACTTTGCAAAAAACACCTTTGTTTTCTTTAAAAAATGTGGTTGTGTCCACGTTGCGCTTTGGGGCGTTTCCTGTCGCGGGCGCTAGGCCTACCCACACAAGTGAGGTATCATTTTTATCGGGAGACTTGGGGGAACGCTGGGTGGAAGGAAATTTGTGGCTCCCCTCAGATTCCAGAACTTTCTGCCACAGAAATATGAGGAACATGGGTTTTGTTAGCCAAATTTTGAGGTTTGCAAAGGATTCTGGGTAACAGAACCTGGTCCGAGCCACACAAGTCACCCCATCTTAGATTCCCCTAGGTCTATAGTTTTCAGAAATGCACAGGTTTGGTAGGTGTACCTAGGTGCCGGCTGAACTAGAGGCCAAAATCTACAGGTAGCACTTTGCAAAAAACACCTGTTTTCTTTCAAAAATTTGGATGTGTCCACATTGCGCTTTGGGGCGTTTCATGTCGCGGGCGCTAGGCCTACCCACACAAGTGAGGTATCATTTTTATCGGGAGACTTGGGGGAACGCTAGGTGGAAGGAAATTTGTGGCTCCTCTCAGATTCCAGAACTTTCTGCAACAGAAATGTGAGGAACATGTGTTTTTTTTGCCAAATTTTGAGGTTTGCAAAGGATTCTGGGTAACAGAACCTGGTCCGAGCCACACAAGTCACCCCATCTTGGATTGCCTTAGGTCTATAGTTTTCAGAAATGCACAGGTTTGGTAGGTTTCCCTAGGTGCCGGCTGAGCTAGAGGCCAAAATCTACAGATAGGCACTTTGCAAAAAACACCTCTGTCTTCTTTCAAACATTTGGATGTGTCCACGTTGCGTTTTGGGGCGTTTCCTGTTGCGGGCGCTAGGCCTACCCACACAAGTGAGGTATCATTTTTATCGGGAGACTTGGGGGAACGCTGGGTGGAAGGAAATTTGTGGCTCCTCTCAGATTCGAGAACTTTCTGCCACCGAAATGTGAGGAACATGTGTTTTTTTTGCCAAATTTTGAGGTTTGCAAAGGATTCTGGGTAACAGAACCTGGTCCGAGCCACACAAGTCACCCCATCTTGGATTCCCCTAGGTCTCTAGTTTTCAGAAATGCAAAGGTTTGGTAGGTTTCCCTAGGTGCCGGCTGAGCTAGAGGCCAAAATCTACAGGTAGGCACATTGCAAAAAACACCTCTGTTTTCTTTCAAAAATTTGGATGTGTCCACGTTGCGCTTTGGGGCGTTTCCTGTCGCGGGGGCTAGGCCTACCCACACAAGTGAGGTATCATTTTTATCGGGAGACTTGGGGGAACGCTGGTTGGAATGAAATTTGTGGCTCCTATCAGATTCCAGAACTTTCTGCCACAGAAATATGAGGAACATGGTTTTTTTTAGCCAAATTTTGAGGTTTGCAAAGGATTCTGGGTAACAGAACCTGGTCCGAGCCACACAAGTCACCCCATCTTGGATTCCCCTAGGTCTATAGTTTTCAGAAATGCACAGGTTTGGTAGGTTTCCCTAGGTGCCGGCTGAACTAGAGGCCAAAATCTACATGTAGCACTTTGCAAAAAACACCTCTGTTTTCTTTCAAAAATTTGGATGTGTCCACGTTGCGCTTTGGGGCGTTTCCTGTCGCGGGCGCTAGGCCTACCCACACAAGTGAGGTATCATTTTTATCGGGAGACTTGCGGGAACGCTGGGTGGAAGGAAATTTGAGGCTCCTCTCAGATTCCAGAACTTTCTGCCACAGAAATGTGAGGAACATGTGTTTTTTTAGCCAAATTTTGAGGTTTGCAAAGGATTCTGGGTAACAGAACCTGGTCTGAGCCACACAAGTCACCCCATCTTGGACTCCCCTAGGTCTCTAGTTTTCAGAAATGGACAGGTTTGGTAGGTTTCCCTAGGTGCCGGCTGAGCTAGAGGCTAAAATCTACAGGTAGCACTTTGCAAAAAACACCTTTGTTTTCTTTCAAAAATTTGGTTGTGTCCACGTTGAGCTTTGGGGCGTTTCCTGTCGCGGGCGCTAGGCCTACCCACACAAGTGAGGTATCATTTTTATCGGGAGACTTGGGGGAACGCTGGGTGGAAGGAAATTTGTGGCTCCTCTCAGATTCCAGAACTTTCTGCCACCGAAATGTGAGGAACATGTGTTTTTTTTGCTAAATTTTGAGGTTTGCAAAGGATTCTGGGTAACAGAACCTGGTCCGAGCCACACAAGTCACCCCATCTTGGATTCCCCTAGGTCTCTAGTTTTCAGAAATGCACAGGTTCGGTAGGTTTCCCCAGGTGCCGGCTGAGCTAGAGGCCAAAATCTACAGGTAGGCACTTTGCAAAAAACACCTCTGTTTTCTTTCAAAAATTTGGATGTGTCCACGTTGCGCTTTGGGGCGTTTCCTGTCGCGGGTGCTAGGCCTACCCACACAAGTGAGGTATCATTTTTATCGGGAGACTTGCGGGAACGCTGGGTGGAAGGAAATTTGTTGCTCCTCTCAGATTCCAGAACTTTGTGCCACAGAAATGTGAGGAACATGTGTTTTTTTTGCCAAATTTTGAGGTTTCAAAAGGATTTTGGGTAACAGAACCTGGTCCGAGCCACACAAGTCACCCCATCTTGGATTTCCCTAGGTCTCTAGTTTTCATAAATGCACAGGTTTGGTAGGTTTCCCTATGTGCCGGCTGAGCTAGAGGCCAAAATCTACAGGTAGGCACTTTGCAAAAAACACCTCTGTTTTCTTTCAAACATTTGGATGTGTCCACGTTGCGTTTTGGGGCGTTTCCTGTTGCGGGCGCTAAGCCTACCCACACAAGTGAGGTATCATTTTTATCGGGAGACTTGGGGGAACGCTGGGTGGAAGGAAATTTGTGGCTCCTCTCAGATTCGAGAACTTTCTGCCACCGAAATGTGAGGAACATGTGTTTTTTTTGCCAAATTTTGAGGTTTGCAAAGGATTCTGGGTAACAGAACCTGGTCCGAGCCACACAAGTCACTCCATCTTTGATTCCCCTAGGTCTATAGTTTTCAGAAATGCACAGGTTTGGTATGTTTCCCTAGGTGCCGGCTGAACTAGAGGCAAAAATCTACAGGTAGCACTTTGCAAAAAACACCTCTGTTTTCTTTCAAAAATTTGGATGTGTCCACGTTGCGCTTTGGGGCGTTTCCTGTCGCGGGCGCTCGGCCTACCCACACAAGTAAGGTATCATTTTTATCGGGAGACTTGCGGGAACGCTGGGTGGAAGGAAATTTGTGGCTCCTCTCAGATTCCAGAACTTTCTGCCACAGAAATGTGAGGAACATGTGATTTTTTAGCCAAATTTTGAGGTTTGCAAAGGATTCTGGGTGACAGAACCTGATCTGAGCCACACAAGTCACCCCATCTTGGACTCCCCTAGGTCTCTAGTTTTCAGAAATGGACAGGTTTGGTAGGTTTCCCTAGGTGCCGGATGAGCTAGAGGCCAAAATCTACAGGTAGCACTTTGCAAAAAACACCTTTGTTTTCTTTAAAAAATGTGGTTGTGTCCACGTTGCGCTTTGGGGCATTTCCTGTCGCAGGCGCTAGGCCTACCCACACAAGTGAGGTATCATTTTTATCGGGAGACTTGGGGGAACGCTGGGTGGAAGGAAATTTGTGGCTCCCCTCAGATTCCAGAACTTTCTGCCACAGAAATATGAGTAACATGGGTTTTGTTAGCCAAATTTTGAGGTTTGCAAAGGATTCTGGGTAACAGAACCTGGTCCGAGCCACACAAGTCACCCCATCTTGGATTCCCCTAGGTCTATAGTTTTCAGAAATGCACAGGTTTGGTAGGTTTCCCTAGGTGCAGGCTGAACTAGAGGCCAAAATCTACAGGTAGCACTTTGCAAAAAACACCTGTTTTCTTTCAAAAATTTGGATGTGTCCACGTTGCGCTTTGGGGCGTTTCATGTCGCGGGCGCTAGGCCTACCCACACAAGTGAGGTATCATTTTTATCGGGAGACTTGGGGGAACGCTGGGTGGAAGGAAATTTGTGGCTCCTCTCAGATTCCAGAACTTTCTGCAACAGAAATGTGAGGAACATGTGTTTTTTTTGCCAAATTTTGAGGTTTGCAAAGGATTCTGGGTAACAGAACCTGGTCCGAGCCACAAAAGTCACCCCATCTTGGATTGCCCTAGGTCTATAGTTTTCAGAAATGCACAGGTTTGGTAGGTTTCTCTAGGTGCCGGCTGAGCTAGAGGCCAAAATCTACAGGTAAGCACTTTGCAAAAAACACCTCTGTTTTCTTTCAAAAATTTGGATGTGTCCACGTTGCGCTTTGGGGCGTTTCCTGTCGCGGGCGCTAGGCCTACCCACACAAGTGAGGTATCATTTTTATCGGGAGACTTGCGGGAACGCTGGGTGGAAGGAAATTTGTGGCTCCTCTCAGATTCCAGAACTTTCTGCCACAGAAATATGAGGAACATAGGTTTTTTTAGCCAAATTTGGAGGTTTGCAAAGGATTCTGGGTAACAGAAACTAGTCCGAGCCACACAAGTCACCCCATCTTGGATTCCCCTAGGTCTATAGTTTTCAGAAATGCACAGGTTTGGTAGGTTTCCCTATGTGCTGGCTGAGCTAGAGGCCAAAATCTACAGATAGGCACTTTGCAAAAAACACCTCTGTTTTCTTTCAAACATTTGGATGTGTCCACGTTGCGTTTTGGGGCGTTTCCTGTTGCGGGCGCTAGGCCTACCCACACAAGTGAGGTATCATTTTTATCGGGAGACTTGGGGGAACGCTGGGTGGAAGGAAATTTGTGGCTCTTCTCAGATTCGAGAACTTTCTGCCACCGAAAGGTGAGGAACATGTGTTTTTTTTGCCAAATTTTGAGGTTTGCAAAGGATTCTGGGTAACAGAACCTGGTCCGAGCCACACAAGTCACCCCATCTTGGATTCCCCTAGGTCTCTAGTTTTCAGAAATGCAAAGGTTTGGTAGGTTTCCCTAGGTGCCGGCTGAGCTAGAGGCCAAAATCTACAGGTAGGCACTTTGCAAAAAACACCTCTGTTTTCTTTCAAAGATTTGGATGTGTCCACGTTGCGCTTTGGGGCGTTTCCTGTCGCGGGCGCTAGGCCTACCCACACAAGTGAGGTATCATTTTTATCGGGAGACTTGGGGGAACGCTGGGTGGAAGGAAATTTGTGGCTCCCCTCAGATTCCAGAACTTTCTGCCACAGAAATATGAGGAACATGGGTTTTGTTAGCCAAATTTTGAGGTTTGAAAAGGATTCTGGGTAACAGAACCTGGTCCGAGCCACTCAAGTCACCCCATCTTAGATTCCCCTAGGTCTATAGTTTTCAGAAATGCACAGGTTTGGTAGGTGTCCCTAGGTGCCGGCTGAACTAGAGGCCAAAATCTACAGGTAGCACTTTGCAAAAAACACCTGTTTTCTTTCAAAAATTTGGATGTGTCCACGTTGCGCTTTGGGGCGTTTCATGTCGCGGGCGCTAGGCCTACCCACACAAGTGAGGTATCATTTTTATCGGGAGACTTGGGGGAACGCTAGGTGGAAGGACATTTGTGGCTCCTCTCAGATTCCAGAACTTTCTGCAACAGAAATGTGAGGAACATGTGTTTTTTTTGCCAAATTTTGAGGTTTGCAAAGGATTCTGGGTAACAGAACCTGGTCCGAGCCACACAAGTCACCCCATCTTGGATTGCCTTAGGTCTATAGTTTTCAGAAATGCACAGGTTTGGTAGGTTTCCCTAGGTGCCGGCTGAGCTAGAGGCCAAAATCTACAGATAGGCACTTTGCAAAAAACACCTCTGTTTTCTTTCAAACATTTGGATGTGTCCACGTTGCGTTTTGGGGCGTTTCCTGTTGCGGGCGCTAGGCCTACCCACACAAGTGAGGTATCATTTTTATCGGGAGACTTGGGGGAACGCTGGGTGGAAGGAAATTTGTGGCTCCTCTCAGATTCCAGAACTTTCTGCCACCGAAATGTGAGGAACATGTGTTTTTTTTGCCAAATTTTGAGGTTTGCAAAGGATTCTGGGTAACAGAACCTGGTCCGAGCCACACAAGTAACCCCATCTTGGATTCCCCTAGGTCTCTAGTTTTCAGAAATGAAAAGGTTTGGTAGGTTTCCCTAGGTGCCGGCTGAGCTAGAGGCCAAAATCTACAGGTAGGCACTTTGCAAAAAACACCTCTGTTTTCTTTCAAAAATTTGGATGTGTCCACGTTGCGCTTTGGGGCGTTTCCTGTCGCGGGCGCTAGGCCTACCCACACAAGTGAGGTATCATTTTTATCGGGAGACTTGGGGGAACGCTGGTTGGAATGAAATTTGTGGCTCCTATCAGATTCCAGAACTTTCTGCCACAGAAATATGAGGAACATGGTTTTTTTTAGCCAAATTTTGAGGTTTGCAAAGGATTCTGGGTAACAGAACCTGGTCCGAGCCACACAAGTCACCCCATCTTGGATTCCCCTAGGTCTATAGTTTTCAGAAATGCACAGGTTTGGTAGGTTTCCCTAGGTGCCGGCTGAGCTAGAGGCCAAAATCTACAGGTAAGCACTTTGCAAAAAACACCTCTGTTTTCTTTCAAAAATTTGGATGTGTCCACGTTGCGCTTTGGGGCGTTTCCTGTCGCGGGCGCTAGGCCTACCCACACAAGTGAGGTATCATTTTTATCGGGAGACTTGCGGGAACGCTGGGTGGAAGGAAATTTGTGGCTCCTCTCAGATTCCAGAACTTTCTGCCACAGAAATATGAGGAACATAGGTTTTTTTAGCCAAATTTGGAGGTTTGCAAAGGATTCTGGGTAACAGAAACTAGTCCGAGCCACACAAGTCACCCCATCTTGGATTCCCCTAGGTCTATAGTTTTCAGAAATGCACAGGTTTGGTAGGTTTCCCTATGTGCTGGCTGAGCTAGAGGCCAAAATCTACAGATAGGCACTTTGCAAAAAACACCTCTGTTTTCTTTCAAACATTTGGATGTGTCCACGTTGCGTTTTGGGGCGTTTCCTGTTGCGGGCGCTAGGCCTACCCACACAAGTGAGGTATCATTTTTATCGGGAGACTTGGGGGAACGCTGGGTGGAAGGAAATTTGTGGCTCTTCTCAGATTCGAGAACTTTCTGCCACCGAAAGGTGAGGAACATGTGTTTTTTTTGCCAAATTTTGAGGTTTGCAAAGGATTCTGGGTAACAGAACCTGGTCCGAGCCACACAAGTCACCCCATCTTGGATTCCCCTAGGTCTCTAGTTTTCAGAAATGCAAAGGTTTGGTAGGTTTCCCTAGGTGCCGGCTGAGCTAGAGGCCAAAATCTACAGGTAGGCACTTTGCAAAAAACACCTCTGTTTTCTTTCAAAGATTTGGATGTGTCCACGTTGCGCTTTGGGGCGTTTCCTGTCGCGGGCGCTAGGCCTACCCACACAAGTGAGGTATCATTTTTATCGGGAGACTTGGGGGAACGCTGGGTGGAAGGAAATTTGTGGCTCCCCTCAGATTCCAGAACTTTCTGCCACAGAAATATGAGGAACATGGGTTTTGTTAGCCAAATTTTGAGGTTTGAAAAGGATTCTGGGTAACAGAACCTGGTCCGAGCCACTCAAGTCACCCCATCTTAGATTCCCCTAGGTCTATAGTTTTCAGAAATGCACAGGTTTGGTAGGTGTCCCTAGGTGCCGGCTGAACTAGAGGCCAAAATCTACAGGTAGCACTTTGCAAAAAACACCTGTTTTCTTTCAAAAATTTGGATGTGTCCACGTTGCGCTTTGGGGCGTTTCATGTCGCGGGCGCTAGGCCTACCCACACAAGTGAGGTATCATTTTTATCGGGAGACTTGGGGGAACGCTAGGTGGAAGGACATTTGTGGCTCCTCTCAGATTCCAGAACTTTCTGCAACAGAAATGTGAGGAACATGTGTTTTTTTTGCCAAATTTTGAGGTTTGCAAAGGATTCTGGGTAACAGAACCTGGTCCGAGCCACACAAGTCACCCCATCTTGGATTGCCTTAGGTCTATAGTTTTCAGAAATGCACAGGTTTGGTAGGTTTCCCTAGGTGCCGGCTGAGCTAGAGGCCAAAATCTACAGATAGGCACTTTGCAAAAAACACCTCTGTTTTCTTTCAAACATTTGGATGTGTCCACGTTGCGTTTTGGGGCGTTTCCTGTTGCGGGCGCTAGGCCTACCCACACAAGTGAGGTATCATTTTTATCGGGAGACTTGGGGGAACGCTGGGTGGAAGGAAATTTGTGGCTCCTCTCAGATTCCAGAACTTTCTGCCACCGAAATGTGAGGAACATGTGTTTTTTTTGCCAAATTTTGAGGTTTGCAAAGGATTCTGGGTAACAGAACCTGGTCCGAGCCACACAAGTAACCCCATCTTGGATTCCCCTAGGTCTCTAGTTTTCAGAAATGAAAAGGTTTGGTAGGTTTCCCTAGGTGCCGGCTGAGCTAGAGGCCAAAATCTACAGGTAGGCACTTTGCAAAAAACACCTCTGTTTTCTTTCAAAAATTTGGATGTGTCCACGTTGCGCTTTGGGGCGTTTCCTGTCGCGGGCGCTAGGCCTACCCACACAAGTGAGGTATCATTTTTATCGGGAGACTTGGGGGAACGCTGGGTGGAAGGAAATTTGTGGCTCCCCTCAGATTCCAGAACTTTCTGCCACAGAAATATGAGGAACATGGGTTTTGTTAGCCAAATTTTGAGGTTTGCAAAGGATTCTGGGTAACAGAACCTGGTCCGAGCCACACAAGTCACCCCATCTTAGATTCCCCTAGGTCTATAGTTTTCAGAAATGCACAGGTTTGGTAGGTGTCCCTAGGTGCCGGATGAACTAGAGGCCAAAATCTACAGGTAACACTTTGCAAAAAACACCTGTTTTCTTTCAAAAATTTGGATGTGTCCACGTTGCGCTTTGGGGCGTTTCATGTCGCGGGCGCTAGGCCTACCCACACAAGTGAGGTATCATTTTTATCGGGAGACTTGGGGGAACGCTAGGTGGAAGGAAATTTGTGGCTCCTCTCAGATTCCAGAACTTTCTGCAACAGAAATGTGAGGAACATGTGTTTTTTTTGCCAAATTTTGAGGTTTGCAAAGGATTCTGGGTAACAGAACCTGGTCCGAGCCACACAAGTCACCCCATCTTGGATTGCCCTAGGTCTATAGTTTTCAGAAATGCACAGGTTTGGTAGGTTTCCCTAGGTGCCGGCTGAGCTAGAGGCCAAAATCTACAGATAGGCACTTTGCAAAAAACACCTCTGTTTTCTTTCAAACATTTGGATGTGTCCACGTTGCATTTTGGGGCGTTTCCTGTTGCGGGCGCTAGGCCTACCCACACAAGTGAGGTATCATTTTTATCGGGAGACTTGGGGGAACGCTGGTTGGAATGAAATTTGTGGCTCCTATAAGATTCCAGAACTTTCTGCCACAGAAATATGAGGAACATGGTTTTTTTTAGCCAAATTTTGAGGTTTGCAAAGGATTCTGGGTAACAGAACCTGGTCCGAGCCACACAAGTCACCCCATCTTGGATTCCCCTAGGTCTATAGTTTTCAGAAATGCACAGGTTTGGTAGGTTTCCCTAGGTGCCGGCTGAACTAGAGGCCAAAATCTACATGTAGCACTTTGCAAAAAACACCTCTGTTTTCTTTCAAAAATTTGGATGTGTCCACGTTGCGCTTTGGGGCGTTTCCTGTCGCGGGCGCTAGGCCTACCCACACAAGTGAGGTATCATTTTTATCGGGAGACTTGCGGGAACGCTGGGTGGAAGGAAATTTGAGGCTCCTCTCAGATTCCAGAACTTTCTGCCACAGAAATGTGAGGAACATGTGTTTTTTTAGCCAAATTTTGAGGTTTGCAAAGGATTCTGGGTAACAGAACCTGGTCTGAGCCACACAAGTCACCCCATCTTGGACTCCCCTAGGTCTCTAGTTTTCAGAAATGGACAGGTTTGGTAGGTTTCCCTAGGTGCCGGCTGAGCTAGAGGCCAAAATCTACAGGTAGCACTTTGCAAAAAACACCTTTGTTTTCTTTCAAAAATTTGGTTGTGTCCACGTTGAGCTTTGGGGCGTTTCCTGTCGCGGGCGCTAGGCCTACCCACACAAGTGAGGTATCATTTTTATCGGGAGACTTGGGGGAACGCTGGGTGGAAGGAAATTTGTGGCTCCTCTCAGATTCCAGAACTTTCTGCCACAGAAATGTGAGGAACATGTGTTTTTTTTGCTAAATTTTGAGGTTTGCAAAGGATTCTGGGTCACAGAACCTGGTCCGAGCCACACAAGTCACCCCATCTTGGATTCCCCTAGGTCTCTAGTTTTCAGAAATGCACAGGTTCGGTAGGTTTCCCCAGGTGCCGGCTGAGCTAGAGGCCAAAATCTACAGGTAGGCACTTTGCAAAAAACACCTCTGTTTTCTTTCAAAAATTTGGATGTGTCCACGTTGCGCTTTGGGGCGTTTCCTGTCGCGGGCGCTAGGCCTACCCACACAAGTGAGGTATAATTTTTATCGGGAGACTTGCGGGAACGCTGGGTGGAAGGAAATTTGTTGCTCCTCTCAGATTCCAGAACTTTGTGCCACAGAAATGTGAGGAACATGTGTTTATTTTGCCAAATTTTGAGGTTTCAAAAGGATTTTGGGTAACAGAACCTGGTCCGAGCCACACAAGTCACCCCATCTTGGATTCCCCTAGGTCTCTAGTTTTCAGAAATGCACAGGTTTGGTAGTTTTCCCTATGTGCCGGCTGAGCTAGAGGCCAAAATCTACAGGTAGGCACTTTGCAAAAAACACCTCTGTTTTCTTTCAAACATTTGGATGTGTCCACGTTGCGTTTTGGGGCGTTTCCTGTTGCGGGCGCTAGGCCTACCCACACAAGTGAGGTATCATTTTTATCTGGAGACTTGGGGGAACGCTGGGTGGAAGGAAATTTGTGGCTCCTCTCAGATTCGAGAACTTTCTGCCACCGAAATGTGAGGAACATGTGTTTTTTTGCCAAATTTTGAGGTTTGCAAAGGATTCTGGGTAACAGAACCTGGTCCGAGCCACACAACTCACCCCATCTTGGATTCCCCTAGGTCTCTAGTTTTCAGAGATGCACAGGTTTGGTAGGTTTCCCTAGGTGCCGACTGAGCTAGAGGCCAAAATCTACAGGTAGGCACTTTGCAAAAAACACGTCTGTTTTCTTTAAAAAATTGGGATGTATCCACGTTGCGCTTTGGGGCGTTTCCTGTCGCGGGCACTAGGCCTACCCACACAAGTGAGGTATCATTTTTATCGGGAGACTTGGGGGAACGCTGGTTGGAAGGAAATTTGTGGCTCCTATCAGATTCCAGAACTTTCTGCCACAGAAATATGAGGAACATGGTTTTTTTTAGCCAAAGTTTGAGGTTTGCAAAGGATTCTGGGTAACAGAACCTGGTCCGAGCCACACAAGTCACCCCATCTTGGATTCCCCTAGGTCTCTAGTTTTCAGAAATGCACAGATTTGGTAGGTTTCCCTAGGTGCCGGCTGAGCTAGAGGCTAAAATCTAAAAGTAGGCACTTTGCAAAAAACACCTCTGTTTTCTTTCAAAAATTTGGATGTGTCTACGTTGCGCTTTGGGGCGTTTCCTGTTGCGGGCGCTAGGCCTACCCACACAAGTGAGGTATCATTTGTATCGGGAGACTTAGGGGAACGCTGGGTGGAAGGACATTTGTGGCTCCTCTCAGACTCCAGAACTTTCTGCCACAGAAATGTGAGGAACATGTGTTTTTTTTGCCAAATTTTGAGGTTTGCAAAGGATTCTGGGTAACAGAACCTGGTCCGAGCCACACAAGTCACCCCATCTTGGATTCCCCATGGTCTCTAGTTTTCAGAAATGCACAGGTTTGGTAGGTTTCCCTAGGTGCCGGCTGAGCTGGAGGCCAAAATCTACAGGTAGGCACTTTGCAAAAAACACCTCTGTTTTCTTTCAAAAATTTGGATGTGTCCACGTTGCGCTTTGGGGCGTTTCCTGTCGCGGGCGCTAGGCCTACCCACACAAGTGAGGTATCATTTTTATCGGGAGAATTGGGGGAACGCTGGGTGGAAGGAAATTTGTGGCTCCTCTCAGATTCCAGAACTTTCTGCCGCAGAAATGTGAGGAACATGTGTTTTTTTAGCCAAATTTTGAGGTTTGCAAAGGATTCTGGGTAACAGAACCTGGTCCGAGCCCCACAAGACGCCCCATCTTGGATTCCCCTAATTGTCTAGTTTTCAAAACTGCACAGGTTTGGTAGGTTTCCCTAGGTGCCAGCTGAGCTAGAAGCCAAAATCCACAGCTAGCCACTTTGCAAAAAACAGCTCTGTTTTCTTTGTGAAAATGTGATGTGTCCATGTTGTGTTTTGGGGCAGTTCTTGTTGCGAGCGCTAGGCCTACCCACGCAAGTGAGGTACCATTTTTTTTGGCAGACAAGGGGAACACAGAATAGCAAAACAAGTGTTATTGCCCCTTGTCTTTCTCTACATTTTTTCCTTAAAATTTAAGACAGTGTGTAAAAAAGACGTCTATTTGATAAATGGCCTGTAGTTCAAGGGCTAGTATGGGCACCCCAGAATTCAGAGATGTGCAAATAACCACTGCTTCTCAACACCTTATCTTGTGGCCATTTTCGAAATACAAAGGTTTTCTTGATACCTATTTGCCTCAACAACTAGACTGCAAAGGCACTGAGTAAATGAGGCAAAGGGACTGGGCATCCATATATTGCCTTTGCAAGTGAAATTATATATGAGAAACTTATACAACAATGTACAATATACCCAAAATGGCGTCATTTACAACTTATCCAACTGTAGATTACATTTCTCAATTTGTAGAACATCAGTCTATGTTTCAATCTCATTCTCATTACTGCCAATTATCATTTAACCCATTCATTGAAGTATCAAATTTTGAAATCAATTATCTTGCCTCTGTTTTTAAAAGCACAATGCTGATTTGTACTTTCTTTACACTTTTCGGGACCACATACAATACTGCCCATTCAATATCATTTTCAGTGTGCCCAAACTCATTGTAATGTTGTACTAGTTGGACCACTTTCGCTTTGCATTGTATGCGGGACCTGTGTTGTAAAATCCTTTGTGTAATCCTTTGGATTGTTTGACCTCTGTAAATCAAATTACACTGGCATCTTATGTAATACATCATTTTCTTGGTGTAATTGGAAAAAGCTTTTAAATGCCATATCTGCCCATTATTGTGTACTTCTGTACTGTTGTTCGACAAATCACAGGCTCTGCATTTTGTGCATTTATAGTGTCCATTAGGGGCAGGCAAAACAAATGTTTTGATTGGTGGAGGGATTGCCTAAATGCACTGTGCCCAAATCAAATGTTGACATAGATATCTATTCCTTTTAAATGCAAACAAGGGTCTTGGTACTGTAATCCTACTAACTAGTTTCATGCTGCAATTAACTATGTACTTGATCTTGTTGGCGTTGGGAGAAAACGTCAGTACACATGTTCATGGCGCTTCTTGTGTTTTCACCTTTGGGACAAGTAAATGCTCCTTGAGGGTAAACCAAACCTGTTTTAATGCATTTTTTAACATTTTTCTTGGGTAGCCTCTCTTAATGAGTTTGTCACAGTGAGTTTCTCCATTACGGAAATAATCTTCCTTCTGAGGGCAATTCCTACGTACTCTTAGGAATTGTCCATAGGGCAGATTTTCTTTCAAGCCCGTGAATGACCACTCTGGAAGTGAAGGAGAGAATTCCCATCAGTAGGTTTGGTGTAGAGATTCATTATCAGTTTGTTATTATCTGCTGCAACCAATAAATCTAGAAAGCTCAATTTGTTTGTGCTGCTACACAATGTAAAATGGATATAGGAGACCTATGACTTAACCACTGGTGAAATACCATAAGTGTCTATATGGAGCCTTGCCATATTATGAACATGTTGTCTGTATATCCATGCCATGATCTTATTTGTTCTTTAAATCTGTTAATTTCACAAAAACTCTACAATTCTTCAAAGTAGGACGTATAAATGTTAGCTATTGTCGGTGCAAAGGTACAGCCCATTCCCACTCCTTTTATTTGCAAAAAGAGCTCTTGTTTGAATGAAAAGTACAGTCTTCTTAAGACATGTTGATGCTGTAGGAGGGTGGCCTGGCTTGTAGTGGGTACCAAGGGGTACTTAAACTCTGTACCAGGTCAAGTTATCCCTTATTAGTGTAGAAGAGGTGTTTCTAGCAGCTTAGTCTGATAGAAGGTAGCTATAGCAGAGCAGCTTAGGCTGAACTAGGAGACATGCAAAGCTCCTACTACACCACTGGTGTCATATACACAATATCATAAGAAAACACAATACACAGATATACTAAAAATATATGTACTTTATTTTTATGACAATATGCCAAAAGTATCTCAGTGAGTACCCTCAGTATGAAGATGCCAAATATACACAAGATATATGTACACAATACCAAAAATATGCAGTAATAGCAAAAGGAAGTAATGCAAGCAATGTAAAGTTATAGTGGATTGCAATAGGAGCACATAGGTATAGGGGCAACACAAACCATATACTCCAAAAGTGGAATGCGAATAACGTATGGACCCCAAACCTATGTGAGCTCGTAGGAGGTTGCTGGGACTGTAAGAAAACAGTGAGGGTTAGAAAAATAGCCCACCCCAAGACCCTGAAAAGTAGGTGTAAAGTGCACCTATATTCCCCAGAGAGCACAGAAGTTGTGATAGGGGAATTCTGCAAAGAAGAACAACACCAGCAATGCAACCAAAGTGGATTTCTGGACGAGAGTGCCAGTGGAACAAGGGGACCAAGTCCAAGAGTCGCGACAAAGTCGGGATTGGGCAGTTGCCCAGGAAATGCCAGCTGAGGGAGCAAAGAAGCTGCCACTGGATGGTAGAAGCTGTGGATTCTGCAAGAACGAAGAGGGCTAGACACTTCCCCTTTGGAGGATGGATGTCCCACGTCGTCAAGAAGCTTGCAGAGGTGTTCCCACGCAGAAAGACCGCAAACAAGCCTTGCTAGCTGCAAAGGTCACGGTTAGGGTTTTTGGATGCTGCTGTGGCCCAGGAGGGACCAGGATGTCACCACTTGGATGAGGAGATAGAGGGGATGCCCAGCAAGTCAGGGTGCCCTCACAGAAGCAGGCAGCACCCGCAGAAGTGCCGGAACAGGCACTACGAAGAAGAGTGAACCAGAGCTCACCCAAAGACACAAAAGGGAGTCCCATGACCCCGGAGGACAACTCAGGAAGCTGTGCAATGCAGGTTAGAGTGTCGGGGACCCAGGCTTGGCTGTGCACAAAGGAAATCCTGGAAGAGTGCACAGGAGCCGGAGAAGCTGCAAATCACGCGGTACCCAGCAATGCAGTCTAGCGTGGGGAGGCAAGGACTTACCTCCACCAAACTTGGACTGAAGAGTCACTGGACTGTGGGAGTCACTTGGATAGAGTTGTTGAGTTCCAGGGACCACGTTCGTCGTGCTGAGAGGGGACTCAGAGGACCGGTGATGAAGTCTTTTGGTGCCTGCGGTTGCAGGGGGAAGATTCCATCGACCCATGGGAGATTTCTTCAGAGCTCCTAGTGCAGAGAGGAGGCAGGCTACCCCCAGAGCATGCACCACCAGGAAACAGTCGAGAAGGCGGCAGGATCAGCGATACAAGGTTGCAGTAGTCGTCTTTGCTACTTTGTTGAGGTTTTGCAGGCGTCCTGAGCAGTCAGCGGTCGATCCTTTGGCAGAAGGTGAAGAGAGAGATGCAGAGGAACTCTGATGAGCTCTTGCATTCATTATCTAAAGAATTCCCAAAGCAGAGACCCTAAATAGCCAGAAAAGGAGGTTTGGCTACCTAGGAAGGAGGATAGGCTAGCAACACAGGTAAGAGCCTATCAGGAGGAGTCTCTGACGTCACCTGCTGGCACTGGCCACTCAGAGCAGTCCAGTGTGCCAGCAGCACCTCTGTTTCCAAGATGGCAGAGGTCTGGAGCACACTGGAGGAGCTCTGGGCACTTCCCCTGGGAGGTGGAGGTCAGGGGAGTGGTCACTCCCCTTTCCTTTGTCCAATTTCGCGCCAGAGCAGGGCTGGGGGATCCTTGAACCGGTGTAGACTGGCTTATGCAGAGATGGGCACCATCTGTGCCCATCAAAGCATTTCCAGAGGCTGGGGGAGGCTACTCCTCCCCAGCCCTGACACCTTTTTCCAAAGGGAGAGGATGTAACACCCTCTCTCTGAGGAAGTCCTTTGTTCTGCCTTTCTGGGCCAAGCCTGGCTGGACCCCAGGAGGGCAGAAACCTGTCTGAGGGGTTAGCAGCAGCAGCAGCTGCAGTGAAACCCCGGGAAAGGTAGTTTGGCAGTACCCGGGTCTGTGCTAGAGACTCGGGGGATCATGGAATTGTCTCCCCAATGCCAGAATGGCATTGGGGTGACAATTCCATGATCTTAGACATGTTACATGGCCATGTTCGGAGTTACCATTGTGACGCTGTACATAGGACCTATGTCCAGTGCACGCGTGTAATGGTGTCCCCGCACTCACAAAGTCCGGGGAATTTGCCCTGAACGATGTGGGGGCATATTGGCTAGTGCCAGGGTGCCCACACACTAAGTAACTTAGCACCCAACCTTTGCCAGGTAAAAGTTAGACATATAGGTGACTTATAAGTTACTTAAGTGCAGTGGTAAATGGCTCTGAAATAACGTTATTTCACTCAGGCTGCAGTGGCAGGTCTGTGTAAGAATTGTCAGAGCTCCCTATGGGTGGCAAAAGAAATGCTGCAGCCCATAGGGATCTCCTGGAACCCCAATACCCTGAGTACCTCAGTACCATATACTTGGGAATTATAAGGGTGTTCCAGTATGCCAATGTGAATTGGTGAAATTGGTCACTAGCCTGTTAGTGACAATTTAGAAAGCAGAGAGAGCATAACCACTGAGGTTCTGGATAGCAGAGCCTCAGTGAGACAGTTAGTCATCACACAGGGAACACATACAGGGCACACTTATGAGCACTGGGGCCCTGGCTGGCAGGGTCCCAGTGACACATACACTAAAACAACATATATACAGTGAAATATGGGGGTAACGTGCCAGGCAATATGGTACTTTCCTACAGATGCTAACCCCATTAAAAATGTTGTAGGTATCTAATGGGGAAGGGATATTTAGTAAAACACAACTCTCATCATTACCAATGCTTCATTTTGTGGAATATTAGTTTATAATGACTCTATGTCAAGAGTAACTAAGATGTCTTTTATTGCATAAAAAGGCTGATGCTCATACTTGCCTATAAAATCCATAGAGTCTCTGATGTATGTTTTAGTCTCTGTCACAAATGGCTTCAGAAAAAATTCAACATGTCGGGCCAAGGGCTCTAATACAGAGCACACCCAGAAATTATGGGATGTCCAGGAGGCTCTTCACTATTTTTATGGATCTTAGATAGGATGTAAAAGGCTGTCACTCTAGGATTTAGATAATCCCATTCTTTTCACCTATCCTTCCTTTGTCCAAGGCATCTTTAGTTATTACTGATATTTGATGGCTGATTTCTGGGGTCCGGTCACTTTGAAGTCTACGATAACCTTCATTATTATTCAATTATCATATTTCTCTTCATTAAACAACACTATCCCACCCCTTTATATAGGAAAGTTCCATCTTGCTTGGCATGTTACCCCCATTTTTACTTGAGTATCTGTTTTTTTTTTTCCTGTGTCACTGGGATCCTGCTGGCCAGGACCCCAGTGCTCATAGTTTGTAGCCTATATGTGTTCCCTGTGTGGTGCCCAACTGTATCACTGAGGCTCTGCTAACCAGAACCTCAGTGTTTATGCTCTCTCTGCTGTTAAAATTGTCACTGCAGGCTAGTGACTAATTTTACCAATTCTGATTGGCACACTGGAACACCCTTATAATTCCCTAGTATATGGTACCTAGGTAACAAGGGTATTGGGGTTCCAGGAGATCCCTATGGGCTGCAGCATTTCTTTTGCCACCCATAGGGAGCTCAGACAATTCTTACACAGGAATGCCACTGCAGCCTGAGTGAAATAACATCCACATTATTTCACAGCCATTTTACACTGCACTAAGTAACTTATAAGTCACCTGTATGTCTTACACTCACTTAGTGAAGATTAGGTGCAAAGTTACTAAGTGTGAGGGCACCCTGGTACTAGCCAAGGTACCCCCACATTGTTCAGGGCAATTTCCCTGGACTTTGTGAGTGTGGGGACACCATTACACGTGTGATTTACATATAGGTCAAAACCTATATGTAGCTTCACAATGATAACGCCGAACATGGCCATGTGACATGTCTAAGATCACAGAATTGTCCCCCCAAGCCAAATCTGGTATTGGGGTGCCAATCCCATGCACCCCGGGGCTCCAGCATGGACCCCAGGTACTGCCAACCAACTCCCTGGGGTTTTCCCTGCAGCTACTGCTGCTGCCAACCCTCAGACAGGTTTCTGCCCTCCTGGGGTCTGGGCAGCCCAGTCCCAGGAAGGCAGAACAAAGGATTTCCTCTGAGAGAGGATGTTACACTCCCTTTGAAAATAGGTGTTAAGGGCCTGAGAGGAGTAGCCCCTCCTGGCCTCTGGGAATGCTTTGAAGGGCACAGATGGTGCCCTCCTTGCATAAACCAGTCTACACCAGTTCAGGTATCCCCCAGCCCCTGCTCTGGTGCAAAACTGGACAAAGGAAACGGGAGTGACCACTCCCCTGTCCAGCACCACCCCAGGGGTGGTGCCCAGAGCTCCTCCAGTGTGTTTCAGACGTCTGCCATCTTGAATGCAGATGTGTGAGGGCACAATGGAGGCCTCTGAGTGGCCAATGCCAGCAGGCGACGTCAGAGACCACTCCCGATAGGCTCTTACCTGGTTAGGTAGCCAATCCTCCTCTGAGGGCTATTTAGGGTCTCTCCTGTGGGTTCCTTTTCAGACAACGAATGCAAGAGCTCACCAGAGTTCCTCTGCATCTCTCTCTTCAACTTCTCCAAGGATCGACTGCTGACTGCTCCAGGACACCTGCAAAACTGCAACAAAGTAGCAAGACGACTACCAGCCACATTGTAGCGCCTAATCCTGCCGGATTTCTCGACTGTTTCCTGGTGGTGCATTGCCTGAGGGCTGTCTGCCTTCACCCTGCACAGGAAGCCAAGAAGAAATCTCCCGTGGGTCGATGGAATCTTCCCCCTGCTACCGCAGGCACCAAACTTCTGCATCACTGGTCCTCTGGGTCTCCTCTCATCTTGATGAGCGTGGTCCCTGGAACACAGGAGCTGGACCCAAGTGACCCCGACAGTCCAGTGGTCCCTCTGTCCAAATTTGGTGGAGGTAAGTCCTTGCCTCCCCAAGCCAGACAGTAATCCTGTGTACTGCATGACCTGCAGCTGCTAGAGCTTCTGTGCACTTTTGCAAAGAATCCTTTGTGCACAGCCCAGGTCCCGAGCACTCCGTCCTGCATTGCTCAACTCGCTGAGTTGACCACCGGCTTCGTGGGACCCTCTTCTGTTATGTTGAGATGACCACAGTGCTTAGATTTCTTGAACACCTGTTCCAGTACTTCTGCGGGTGCTGCCTGCTTCTGCGTGGGCTCTCTCTGTTGCTGAGAGCCTCCTCTGTCTCCTTCTCCACGGGGCGACCTCCAGGTCCTTCCTGGGCACGGGCAGCACCCATTATCTTCAACCGTGACTCTTGCAGCTAGCAAGGCTTGTTTGTGGTCGTTCTGCATCCTCCAGCACGCCGGGAGGCATCTTCTGGCCAAAGGAGAAGTTCCTGGTACCTTCCGTTGTTGAAGAATCTTTGGCTTCTTACACCTTGAGGCAGCCCTTTTGCACCTCCATCAGGGGTTTAGTGGGCTCCTGCCCCCCCGGATACTTGCGTGACTCTTGGACTTGGTCCACTTCCTTTACAGGTCCTCAGGTCCAGGAATCCGTCTTCAGTGCTTTGCAGTCAGCTGTTTTCTTTGCAGAATACCCTATCCCGACAAGTCCGCAGCAGTGCATACCGTCACTGCCGGCGTACAATAGCATTGGCCACTGTAACCCATAGGGCCCAATGTTAACCAATGAGGAGTTGCGCCGCGGTTTTTGACCGCCTCCCACAATGGCACACAAAGTCAGTGGAATTACCTCATTTCCACCTGTCCCTCCAAACAGGGCAAACGGATGCCATTTCAGGGGGTGGGGGTGGGGGTGCAGGCCATGACTCCTAACTGCGTCACAGTACACATATGCACCATTTGGACGTCTCCAACAAAATACTGTTACAATCATGACATGCATTGAAGTGTAGTGGTTGGAAATAAGAGATACTTACCAGCTCCTCACCATTTTGCCCCATAGATTGCAACCGCTGTGGATGATTAGGAGATGGAGACATTCCCCAGTGTACAGACCCCTGGTGGACTTGGCAACAATGGAGGGTAGGCACATTATCCTCACCAATGGACTAGACTGGCCACAATCACAGAGCTGTGTGCTCAGTTGGAGCTATTTGTAACCCTACTGGGATCCCCCCTCTTGTGCAAGTACTATCAGTGCTCCATTTCCTGGAAACTGGCTCCTTCCAAGTGACAGTGGTCTTGGCAGCAGTAATGTCTCAGTCAATGTTCTCAATGTTACTGACCAAAGTGTTGTCTACCCTGATTAAACACATGCGCAGCTACATCGTTTTTCCCCAGGTGGAGGATTTGGCCACAGTGAAAGCTGACTTCTATGCAAGGGGACATATCCCCAACATTATTGGGGCAATTGACGGTGCAGATATAGCATTTGCCACCCCGAGCGAAATGAACAGGTGTTCAGAAATAGAAAGAGCTTTCACTCGATGAATGTGCAGATAGTGTGCCTCCCACGTCAATGCGAAATATCCTGGGTCTGTGCATGATGCCTTTATCCTTAGGAATAGCAGCATCCCACATGTGATGCCTCAACTCCAGAGGCACAGGATGTGGCTAATAGGTGAGCCCTGGTTCCCACCCAGTGGGTGTTGGTGAATGGGTATGGTGTGGGCCCTAAGGGTTGGTGTGTGGCTAACAGTTTTCCCTCAATATTTGCTGGTGACCCAGGTTACCCCAACCTCTCATGGCTACTGACCCCTGTGAGGAATCCCAGGACAAGGGCAGAGGAACGTTACAATGAGGCACATGGGCGAACAAGAAGAATTATAGAGAGGAGCTTCTGCCTCCTGAAGGCCAGGTTTCGTTGCCTCTATCTAACAGGTGGATCCCTGCACTACTCACCCAAGAAGGTGTGCCAGATCATCGGGCCATGCTATATGTTGCACAACCTTGCCTTAAGTCATCAGGTGCCTTTTCTGCAGGAGGATGAGGCTGGAGATGGCCGTTTGGTAGCAGTGGACCCTGTGGACAGTGAAGATGAGGAGGCAGAGGATGAGGATGAGGACAACAGAAGTGCAATAATTCATCAATACTTCCAATGACACACAGGTAAGAAAGTGTAACTTCACATTTAATTGACATTTTTGTGTTTGAAATTATCACTGGCATGCTGTTTTTCCCACTTCTATGGCCACTCACTGTAGCCTTTAGCATCTCTATTTGCAGAAAAGTGTGCCCCACTATCGCTCATGGTGTGCAGACTGCTGCCCACTACAGGTCATTCCTATGTTAAAATTTCTGTACAGTTGTTTTTCAATGTTTAAACCTTGTTGAACTAAGACATACTTAAATCATTTGAAATACTCCATACTAGATACATAATATTTTTTCAAAGGGCATATATTTAAGTGCTAAGAGGTAGAAGGGGGTGTGCAATGAGCTGAGGTGATGATGGAGGAAAGTCCAGGGTATAGTTCCAGTCTATTTGTATCACAGGTGAGTTGTCCAAGGGGGCATAGGAAGGCGAGCAATGGCAGTTAAGGTGGACAGGGTGACAGAGTGGGACACAAGGGTGACAATCAGGAGAGTCTTATTTAATGGTGACGTTTTGGAAATAGTCTCTGGTTTCTGCCTGGATCACAGGGAACGTTTGCGGGGTGGTTTTCCTTCTGCAGGGGGGTGGGTTTGCTGGTGGCCTGTTGGTCCTGTGGTGGGGGCCTCCTGACCACTAGCGGCAATGGAGGTGAAGGGCCGTTCATCAGTTTGGCTAGTGTCAGGGGCCCGGTGGGGTGCCACTGCCTCCCTCATTGTTTTGGCCATATCTGCCAGCACCCCTGCAATGGAGACCAGGGTGGTGTTAATGTTCTTCAAGGCCTACCTGATCCCCAGGTACTGTCCCTCCTCCAGCCGCATGTTCTCCTGGAACTTGTCCAGTATCTGGTCCACCATCTCCTGGGAATGGTGGTATGCTCCCAGGATTGCGGTGAGTGCCTCCTGGAGAGTCGGTTCCCTGGGACTGTCCTCCCCATGTTGCACAGCAGTCCTTCCAGCTTCTCTGTTGTCCTGTGCCTCTGTCCCCTGAACCGTGTGCCCACCACCACTGAGCCCAGGTCCCTGTAGTCCTGTGTTTGAGGGGTGGCCTGGGGTTACTGTAGTTGTGGACACACTGCTGATTGGCATGTCCTAGGGACAGAGGAATGGGCCCACTGGGAGGGTGCTGTGTTGGTGTTTCCTGAGGGGGGATGCTCTGTGGTGGTGTGAGAGTGTGCCTGGGTAACCGACTGTCCAGACCTGATGGGCCAGGTTGGTCATCCAGATCCTGGAGAGCAGAGCTGCTGATATCACTGTGGGCCTCTTTTGGGGTAGACTGGATGTTGCTGGCATCTCTTCTCCGGTAACATTGGCTTGGGGACCTGTGGGGACATAAATGCAGTGTTATTGTTTCTGCATGTGACATCATGTGCATGGGTGTGTTGCCCTCTATGGTTGTGGTTGCCCTGGCAGATTTGCCTTTGTGTGAGTTGCTATTTGGTGGGCTTGGTGATTCTCTCCAGTGTGCATGAAGTGGTGATAGGTGTCCATGCAGGTCTGTGAGGGGTGTCCATGCATTGGTGTTACATGCAGTGCTTGGTATTGGGATGAGTAGGTTTTAATGGTAGGGTATGTGGGATGTGGTGAAGTGATGGGAATGAGGGTACAGGTGGGGGTTTGTGATGGCATGCAGGTAAGGGGGATGATAGTAATAGAGATTTGACTTACCAGTGTCCAGCCATCCTCCTACTCCTGCCAGGCACTCAGGATGCATGATTGCCAAGACTTGCTCCTCTAATGTTGTTAGTTGTGGGGTAGGAGTTGGTGTCTTGCTGCTGTGGAGCGTACCTTCCGCTGTAGGTTGTTCCACCTCTTCCTGATGTTGTCCCTTGTTCTGGGGTGCTGTCCCACTGCGTTGACCCTGTCCATGATTCTCCGCCACAGCTCCATCTTCCTAGCAATGGATGTCTGCTGCACCTGTGATTCAAATAGCTGTGGCTCTACCCGGATGATTTCCTCCACCATGACCCTCAGCATCTCCTCAGAGAATCTGGGTGTCGTTGTGGTGCCATGGGTGTAGTGTGAGTGGTGAGGGTGTGTGGGGTGAAGTGATGAAGTGTGTGATGTAAAGTGTGTGGATGGTGTATAGGTGATGAGGTTATGTGGCTCTGGTTGTGTGGGTGCTCTTGCTGTCTCTCTCTGGTTTCAATTACTTCTGGTCATAAAGCGTTGTGGGTAATGTGTGTGTGTGTTTTATAGTGGTGTGGGTGTGGTATTTATATGAGTGTCAGGTGTGTGTGTCGTTTGAATTGTCCAATGTGGTGTAGTGTTGTTTGAGCGTGTGTATTTTGAGCGCAGCGGTATGTACCACCAATGGTGTACCGCCATTGAATGTCCGCCGCAGTGATTCGTGGGTCATAATCCTGTGGACGTTGTTCTGTTGGTGTTACTGTGTGGGTTTGAATACCACCAGTTTAACACTGACCTTTGGGCTGGTGGACTTGTGTCTGTGGCTGTATAGTGAGGGATTGGTGTGGGTATGTCATAACATGCTTTGCGGTTATCCACGGCACGGCGTTATGTTGGTGGCAGTCAGCATGGCGGTAAGCAGGATTTACTGACAATGTCATAATGAGGGCCTTAGTTCCTACCCTACTACCCCACTAAATTATGTCAAATACCCTTTGTCACTATGTGTGGTTGAATTTTATTTTTACCGTGGGTGGTTGTTTTTTTTCTTGAGGGTGTGAAGTAACTTCTCCACTATTTCCCCATGATGTGTCATTTTTCTTCACATCCACCATAGTACCAAAGTCCAACCATCATGCTAAAATGTGCGTCTCAATACAGCCATTACTTTACCGTCTTGTGTTCCTTGCCAAATGCTCTGTTTACCTCTACTTTATGTTGGTTTCCCTCTCAACTGCATCTTCTTCATTACTGTTAACCTAAGCTCACCCTCTGATAGCTTGGCACATACCAGACAGGCTTAACTGATAGGGCAATGTGTACAGCATTAGTGCAACACTTAATCACAGTAACACCTTGAAATACACCTCAAAAGACCCCACACCAGTTTAGAAAATTAAGAATATTTATGAGAGTAAAACAGGACCCAATTGACAAAAATCCAATCAGTTTGAAGATTAAATGTAAAATAGTGCTTAGAATTCACTTGCAGTCAAAAGGTTACTTGAGGTCACGAAGGACTGGTGCGAATCCAAAATGCAGGCCGACCACGATGGAGGGTCAGACTTCTACAGAACCCAGGCAGGGTCCACTGAAACAGTTCCTTTGATGAAGCACAGCATTGACGGCGAGGGCACAATGCATCGGTTTTTGCAGAAATCAGCTGCAAAACACACTTCTGAGGCCCAGGACTGGATGGGGCTCCTCCAGCTAGTATAGGACTCACAGATGGCGGAGTCCAGCGGCACCAGGAGAGTTGCAAGTAGTCTTTGATGTCCCTGAGAGTGCGGAGAATAGGGGCAAGCCAACCAGCACTTGAAGGATTTGGGATTCAAGGATGTAGAGAACAGATCCTGTCCTTCTCATCCCAGAAAAGAAGCAGCAGGCAGCAGGACAACACAGCAAAGCAAAGACTTCCACTAGGCAAATCCCATCTGGGTTGGAGGCGAGAAGGAGTGCTGCAAATTGCTACTTTCGCATAGGAATGAGTGACTTGATTGAAGGGCAGAGCCCATGGTCGGGTGCCCTCGAGCGCGGGTAAGAGGCACCAGCCCTGACCGGGCTGGTGATGGGGTGAGGACTTAGCAGTTTGCATAGTCCGCCTGCCTGGAGGAGTATATAGAGTAAGTGGCTGGACCCCTCCCTGCCCCGTCTGTGGTGAGTGCATGAGAGTGAAAGGACAGGCAGTACTTGGGACTAATTGGGGAGGAGATTGCTGATCGAGGGATGCCCGCACCTCCATAACAGATGACAAACAACACAAACTGCCATTTCCTCTGAAATCTCCTCTCCCGCGCTAGAGATCTGAATCAACAAGTGGCATGCAAGACCATAGGGAGCCTCTGGCTGGAGTCAAATGACTAGTAATCACTGCAAGCTATAAATGATGAGCTCTCTTCCATGTTGCAGGTGCTGCTGTTTCAACTAGTTGAGTGGTGCCTTTTATGGTGAAAACTTTGGGGAGCAAGAACACCTATGGAAGAACTGACTGTAGTGCACTTGCCTTGTTTCTGGGCCCACAAGGACCGTTCCTGGACCTGTTTCTCTAGCAAAATATACAATCCCGGGGGCGCATACCCATTCCAAGTGTCCTGGGAAAAAGAACCCACTTCATGCATTTGTGCCCATGGTGTTGGCAGATGCCTTGCCTGTGTGAGGTGCCTGAGACCAATCTAGGCACTCCAGCCACCCCCCTTTTCTCCTTTTTGCTATGATCTGGGGACAAGCTTGTCCTCTAGCGTGATCTCAAGATAGCCAAGGTCAAAAGGGGAAAAAGGGGAGACGGTCCGCATGTGCACAAAATCACAGAACTGGTACAAAACAAGTGAAGCTCCTCCCACAGGATCACTCTATGGAATTCTCAGAACTACTGGTGGTCAGGAGCCTCAAGGCCACCATTGAGCCAAAGTTAGAATCCCTGAAAATTGATGTTAGACTCCTGAGAGAAGATCATAGCAAATTAAAGGAGAGAATAGGAAGCAGAAAAAGCACTAGAGGCAGTTTATCCCACAGTCACAAAGAAGTGGCACTATTTAGATGACTCTGAGGTTGGTGGGCCCTCTGGAGGGGGTAGCGGAACGGAGTATAGACTTATACCTGGAAACCTCTTTGACTGAGGAGGTGCTAGGAGGAAAGGTCTCTAATTTATTTCTGGTCGAAAGAGCGGACAGGATACCTGGTCGCCCCCCAGTACCGGCGTACCACTAGGACAGGTGGTTGTGAGGCTCTTCACTTTTAGGGACCGGGACAACATACCGCAGCTGGCTCAAACCAAAGGTCCTTGGACAATGGACAGTAGTACGGTCACCATATATCACCATATTCCCAGACTATACAATGGATGTTCGCAAGTTACGAGACATAATAATGTTTCTCTGCACCTTGAATATTAAATATGCATTGTTTTTCCCAGCGCAACTACGGGTCATCTCAGGCACTGAGACACTAATCTTTGCATCACGCAAAGAGGCATGGGCCTGGCTAAAAAATAGAGAGGACCACCAATGCGCACCTGCTTCCAAAAATGGGGGAGTTTGGCAGACACAAAAATGCAGGACGCACAACTAAGATCAGCAGAAGCATTGGGCAGAGCAGAGGTGCTCTCAGCAGTTGGACAATCTGGTCAGGAGAGCCAGGACTCTGATGATAGTGGTGAGACTCTTCGAGAGAACGAGTTTAAATGACAAATGACTGCAGTTCAACACCAACACTGAGGAGTGAGGTGTTTTTCGCTACTGTTGTGGCGGCGAGACTCTGGAGTGAGGTTTTTCTAATTGTGATTGCTTTGGATCACCCTCAGTACCAAATAGATTTTGAAGCAACTGCAGGATCAAGTGTCTGTGACCGATTGACGGTGCGGACAGGAGTGGGGGTTGTGGGAAAAAGTTAGTAATGGTTTATACTTTTTTTTTCTGCTGCTCTGCTGTCCAGCTGCTGAGCCTCTTCCATCACTTGTGTTTAATGACAGAGGCAACCTGCCATGTACAATTAGTATGGTGTCCAGGGATTACACTGTATTGACTTGGAAAGTGAGAGGCATGGGTAACTTTGGCAAGTGTCATAGGATCTATTCATATTTATACAGACATATTATCCAGTTTGTATGCCTTCAGGACCACAGGAGAACTCACTAGGTTAGGTAAACACTGGAGAGGCATGACAATGGAAACCACTTACTTATGCTGTGCTGGGGGTCCTACTTAGGGTGGCTCCAGGGGTGCTGTTTGTCCTAGAACACAGCCTAATAGACCTGGGGGCCGCTATGTCATTGGATGGTGAGACTCACACTGGGGGTATTGTATGCCCCATAAGTGGGACAACCTATATTATTTAACATACTAACACCTGCCCTCCTGCATTCCAGATGACACCCTTGCTTTGGTGCAGAGGCTTCAATTGTGTTCCGGACTTAACGTTGGATAGATCCAACCTCCCTGTTTGAGGCGCATAATCTCAGGCTAGCACAAAGCAGTTACAGCAATGGGCTCATGATAGGCAGGTAGATGATGTGTGGCGATGCATATATCCATTACACCATGAGTATTTGTGCTACTCTCACATACATGTACAGCACATGCACATTTATTTGATCTACACTAGCAGGGAATTGATATCCATTTGCAAAAGAGCAGAGTACTTGGCTAGGGCACTAGCCGATCATTGCCCCATTATTGGTGACCTTACAATGGGGATGATCTCACCCGCTGATACCTACTTGGCAACTTCAGTCACAGGCACTAGCAGATATGCCATACCAGACTCATGTGAGCAAACAGATCACCAGATATTTGACAAAGAATGAAGGTACAGCCACCCACGAAGGAACTGAATGGGGTGCATTTTAGGTGACATTGAGGGGGAGTGTATGTCCACAGAGTATGGCATGAAGAGGGGTCTACAAAGGAAAATACATGAGATGGAGGGGGGATTGCGGGCAGCAGAATGGGCTCGTGAAATGGACCCAGAAGTGTTCCCCAACCTGAAGCATCCCACTGATTGCCTCCTTTTGCCTACAGGGAATATACTAAATGTCAACATGATTTGGGGGATAAGCCAGCGGTATATTGGCCCAGTTGCTTAACTCTGTTCACCCCCATACAGTTATAGGTGCTATTCACACACCCATGGGGACTGTTGTGAACTGTAAACTGGCCGTTAATAAGGAGTTTGAAACCTATTACAAGACACTCTATCACTCTATCAAGGGCCTCCTGATGTACATCCAGACACAATTACGGCATACCTATGCCACCTTAACATGCCCATCGTTTATCCACTGCTGAAGCAGGAACTAGATGACGTTGGAAGAAATCAAGTTGGCCATCAAACAGAGAGCTTGGGGCAAAACTCCATGTACTGATTGCTTACCAATAGAGTTTTATGCCACATTCCAGGCTCCTCTACTCTTGAAGGTATATGTTAAAGCTAGGGAACAGGGCAGACTTCCAGGCAGCATGTGGAAAGCCTTAATAACTATACTACTATAACCCGATCGAGACCCACTAAAGGAAGTATCTTATCTTCCTCATTCATTACTCAACCTTTATTACAAGGTGTTGAGTAAGGTATTGGGAAATAGATTGACGCTGATGATACACAGGGTAATCCATTTGGATCAGAATGGGTTTGTTATGGGTACGAACATGTTTTTGACCCTTTGCCAATTATTTGGTGTCATTGACTTGGCACATGCGTCCAAAACACAGGGATGGGACGCCTCACTAGACATAGAAAAGGCATTCAACACCCTGGGCTCTAATTATCCGCAAGAAATGTTATTAAAGCTAGGACTGGGGATGGAGTTCTGTAAATGGGTACAAATCCTAAATGTGCTTCCTGGTGCTAGGGTACATAAGGAGAGGCTTAAATCTGATAATTTTGTTATTGAACATGGCACTAGGCAGGGTTGCCCCATGCCTGCCTTGCTGTTCACCCTGTCTGCGGAGCCACTGGCTTTTATGCTCTGCATACAGACCCGTACCTGGGGCTATTCAGTGGGAGACCATCTATGCATAGTTTTCATGTATGCGGATAATAACCTGATTTATCTGCAGGCAGGCCTCACAATACTGCCAGATATTATGTCACCTTGGGATGCTTTTGGCCACATCTCAGGTCTGTGGATCAACTGGGGGAAATCATACTTTTTCCCTCTGTTACAGACGCCTGACCCTTTACGTTTCTCACCGGGAGACGTCCCTTTACTATGAAAGTATGACATTTTCAAATACTTGTACAAATATATCACTCTGAGAATGACCTTATAGAGGGAAATATGAGGAAGATAGTAACCTCAATTAGACAGTTGTTGCCCTTCTGGACACAGCTATCTCTGTCGCTCATGGGGAGAATTTCTATAGCTAAAGTTTTGGTCCTTCCTCAAGGTCTTCACGTCTTTGCAGCACTCCCAGTAATATTGAAGAGGTCATTGTTCCTACATCTCCAAAGCTTGTTGGCCTCATTGGTATGGGCTAATAAGAGACACAGAGTTAATTTGAACCCCCTACATGAAACACTGAAAATGGAGGGCTGGGTGCTTCCAATTATGAGCTTTATTATGCCGCAGCTCAACTTCAGTGGCCTCTCCGCTGGCTGCTAGATGCTGCCAACCTGGAATGGCATCTGCTGGGCTCTGACTTTCGGGACATATCACCATTGGAATGGTTCCTGGCCTCTCTCTCACACAATGCTAGCCCTAGTACATTATCAAAGGTAGCAACATGGAGCTGGAAGAAATACATACTATACGGTACAGAAGCGACACCATATGCACCTAGCCTCCCCCTATGGGAACCCCCACAGTGCAGACAACTAAATGACCATGGCTGTATATAAGACCTGGGGAGATATAATGGTTGACAGTAGACTTTGCACTTTTGAGGACATGATGGAGGAGGGCACACTAGACCAGGACAATTTCTTCTATACCCCCCCACTGAGAAGGGTGGTTAGGAAGCTGTGAAGTTTAGATGTGAACCGTGCTCAGGAGGCCAGCCAATTAAAGGTGATGATAACATTAACAGGATCAAAACAAGCTATTTCAAACATTTACGGAGCCCTGTGTGAACATAGTGCAGATACCAGGTTCCCAATCCCTAAGGATTAGTAGGAAGAGAAATTAAATGTGCAATTGCAGGACACCTTATGGTGGAGGTGCCTGGGGTCTCTTAGAATGACTACACGGAACAGAAGATTCTGGTTTACACAATTCACTTATATACATCGCACGTACCTCTCCCCGGAGAGAATAGCAAAAACGTTCCTCGGTACTAAGGCGACATGTCCTAGATGCTTGCAGTGTAATGCTGATTTTTTTCCACATGATTTGGTCATGCCCTGTAATAATGGTCTTTTGGCAAGAGGTGATTTCCTGTATATCTGATGTCAAAGGATCTATTTTACCATATGACCCTGAGTTCTGTCTTCTTCATTGTGGGGTGGTCATGAAATGAACGAAACAATTGAGAGGAATCCAAACCCTGGCCATGGTAACAGCAAAAAGACATATTGCTATGCCCTGGAAGGACATGACCGCTCCTCCAGTGGTCGCTTGGTAGAAGGATGTGATTCTCTGGGCACTTGCAAAGCTTTCGGTTCGGGAGCATGCCAAAGCCCGAGATGGGGTGGTGTAACCTTATGGAACAATGGAATGTTTATTTGACCAGATTTAGGGCCTCATTATGAGTTTGGCGGTCGGTCAACTGCCATGGCGGGTGTGGTGGTCCAATTGCCATTGAGGTAGGGGTCACATCGCGGTATTACGAGTCATGCTGGCCTATGGAGTAAAGGTTACAGCAGTTCCACCGGCACCTCCAGGCAGCACAGTCCGCTGCGGTCACAAGACAGCATAAACAGGCCTACAGAAACAGTGTTGCCGCCGGACACATTACAAGGTTGCTCACCGCCAATGTGACTGCAGCAGTCCAACCACCACATCTCAGAAGGCAGAAATGGACAGTATAAATGGAGACACTCACCTGCAGACAGCCTCACACGTCTGGGGCCACCATGGAACCCATCACGCCTAACCTGCTGCTGTTGTTGATCATCGAAGGAGCACAAAATCAATGCCACAGTGAGCACAACTGACCATAAGTATACACACCTACTTGTGTCATTAAACGTAACAACAGATCGTAGTACCGACCTCCACATCATATCAGGGTCATGGTAGGGGCACCAAGTAAACAACTCATCATATTCACAGTTTAAATCATACATGAAGACAGACACATTCACAGTCACAGTACACCCCCTTTGAGCAGCTCACTCACACTGCACAGCAACACTATACAAAAAACACATGTCCACACATGTCAGGCACAGGGATAGTGAAAGCTATACAACACTGTATCACACATCACAAACAACACACAAACATCACATCTACCAATACAACTCACAAACTCATATTCCACCAGGCCATAGACTGTCTTCACATACAACAGACATATGTATCGATGTGGCATGGAAGACAAACAGCCCTGCAATGGACCCACACATCACAGCACCATGAAAGGACGATGGCATGCACAATAGACAGAGAGACAAATAGACAAAGATCACTATGCTTTTGTACATGCCAAAAGATATGCTATGATGGATGAGGGTATGTGTCAGCAAATAAACAACGGTGACACAATCCTGTCTGAGGTACAACATGAAATGTATCCCCCATTGCAAATGTACTTTTCCACAGTTTGCTATGCGCATATATGTGAGGGATTACAGATATCATTCTATCAACATAGGTAGACCATGCATGAAAGTGCAGGTTCCAAGTGTTTTCCAAAGAGAAAGGGACACATGCTGACATGTAGGCACAAGGAATGTTGGCAACAGTTTATTTATTTATTTGCATGAATAATTAAAATCTTAGCAACAAGAACAATAATAAAATAGTATTAGAAAAACAAAAAGATTCAGACTAAAACATTAATAAAAGCAATTGATAAAAGTAACTGAACACTTGTAAAACGCAAAACTCTTCTTATCAATTAAATATGTGTCCCAGATAGAAAGTTTATGCTTGTGGTGTGCGCAGTCAAGAATTTGACAGGCTGCAGATTGTCTGCGGATCTGTTGAGTCAAACATTTTCATCACTGCTGGCTGACACAAATGAATCCCATTCCTCTTGAAAACTGGTTTTGGCAGTTGTCGATGTGCTTCTTTTAAGGCCGGGCAAATACAGATTAAGTGGACCATATCCTCCTTGGCACCATTGCATAGCCTGCAAGACATCTCACCGCTATTCGTTCACAATGGTTGATCCGCTCTAGATGGTAGAGCACCTAAACGAAGCACAAGCAGGCGATGTTTGATGTGAACTGCAAAAGTTGAAATCAGGTATTGCGATGGTGCCAGGTAGTGTAAGTGTGCATAAGAAATCAGGCGTGCGAGCGTTGTGCAAATTTAGATCTGTCATCTAGAAAGGATTGCAGACCTATTTCCTTTTTTAACACACAACACAAGAGGGGATATGAGGTGTTAAAGTCCATTAGGTGCCTCATTTGTGTCTCTTGCAGGGAATTTTGCAAATACCTATTGTGTACTGACTTTGGATTATTACTCACTGAATTACATAAAGCCACAACTAAAGGGCTAGCAGTGTTTCTGCTTATTTTATACCATGTCTTTATTGTCTGAGCTTTCCTGTCCAGCTGCTGTTGTTTGAGGCCAAATTCTAACCTGACCTGTGCAGGGGAAGCAGTACGAGGAAGATTAAAGACTTGCTTGTAAGTTTTTATTTGTTGCTGATCCAGAAGCAAGGCGTCTTTCCCGTATAGGGCTGCGCTTCCGTATGTAATAGCTGGGAGGAATTTGGCCGACATGACAGACAGTAATGGTTTGTACGAAGGCCCTTTTAACCTTTTGGCTAGAAAGCAGAAGGCGACTGCCAGGGCTTTACACTTCTGTGCAATGTACTGCATTTGCGTCACGAGGTTAGCCTTATTGTCTATAGTAAAACCCAAGTATTTGTAGCAGCGAGTCATTTCAAGGGTAATGCCGCTCAACTTTATTTTGTTTACAAAATTAAAAGAGCATCCTATAGACATAGTTTTGGTCTTTGTGGTGTTGATTTCTAATTTGTTCGTTGTTGCAAAGTTGCCCAGGGTGCTGACCAGCCGCTGCAACCCTATTTTTGTGTGGCTCAATAAAACGATGTCATCAGCATACGAAAGGTGTGATATAGACAAACTTCCCATCCTTGGGGAGTGTGAGTTGGTCGCGTTCAGCTTTGGGGAGAGATCCGCCATGAAGAGGTTAAAGAAGAGGTGCGGCCAGAACGCAGCCTTGTTTTAAACCTATATTTGTTGGTATCCTCCTTGAAATTTTCGAGCCATCTGCTACCTTGATCTGCACCCAAGTTTTGTCATATAGCATTTCAATACTCCTAAGAATCCGTTCTTGCAAAGCCCCAACTTCGCAGTTTACACCAGAGAGTTGCTCTGTCCACCCAATCAAAGGCACTTATGAAGTCCACAAAGCATAAATGTAACTTTTTCTTTAAGCATTTTGCTTTGTCGGTGATGTCACTTAAGGTGAGGATATTAATCACTGTGCCATAACCCTTCCAGAAACCAGTTTGATTCAAGGGAACAAAGTTATTTGAGTTAGACCAATTGAGCAGGTCATCCAAAATTAAGGTGGCAAAATATTTGGCCTCACTGTCGATTAGCGCAATCAGTCTGTAGTTCCCTGGGTTTGTTCTATTTCCCCCCTTTAAAAATATTGGATTGATGATGGATCCTCTCCAACTGTCTGGGATGGTTCTATTACATTCAACTTCAGTATATAAGGTTGATAGTGTGGTTGAGCAGTACTCAGGATCGGCCTTAAATATAGCTTGTGGAAGACCATTGGGGCCGGGAGCCCCATCCCTGCGTCCCCTCCTGATTGCTAGGGAGACCGCCTTGGCACTGAATCCAGCATCGCACTGACAGACGGCTTTAGAGTTTACAGGTCCTTCAGATGCAGATTTACTTCAGATGAGAGTGGTTTGAAAAAGATGTCGGACAGTTAGTCCTCCCATTTGTCCTCAGGAATTGATGAACAGTTTATTACTCTTGCTGCCAGCCAATACCGTTGACTGTTGCCCAAAAGACCCTAGAATTGGCCTTTCTTGCATTGTGAAGTAATTTAAGCCAGAAGTTATTCTCCTTTTTAGTGCATTCATACAATACCTGATTTTTATATATTTTTTGAAGTGCCTTTATTTGGGCACATGAAAGATCTGTGAAAGGTCTGTTTTTTATTAGTCTGAGCTTGTGCCTCAGTTCCTTTCTTAATTTTAGAATTTTGACAGATAGGCTTGACAACATCATCTGATTATAATTTGGAGATTGACGCCTAGCAGAGTCAAGTGAAGATAACAAAAGTAGAAAGACGGCCCATATTACACAGCTGGCAAGTCCTGGCACGTTGTCGATTGAAACAGAGTTTTTCTATTTTCACACAACCGTGGTAATGAGGACTCTGACCAAATCAGGCGGTTTAAGTTGATGGATGTAATTGTTCCTAGTTCAATAGCAGCTGGGAGAAAGTGTGGGACACTCAAGTCCAGTTCTATATGTTTATAGGAGTGGCCACTGTGGAGAGTAAATTTAATTTTGTACTTGCTTACATGAGCTAGCAATGGAGAGACACGGCCGTATAATCTACTATGGTCGCAGACTTTGTGCTGTGATGAGTGAAGCTTGGCAGCGCGTCATCTTTGATCCTGCTGTTTAGAACCCTCATGCTCAGATGCTCTAGTGCCTCTACCAGTTGTTTACCCATTGCATCCAATCTCTTCTGTACTGGTGGAAGCTGCGGCAGCACTGACCATATAGCATTTTCCGCTGCCAGTTGCTCATCTGGTTCGGGAGTGTATATTAAGTTGGCATTAAAATCACCCGTCATTTAAATTCCCTATGTTGGGTGGGCGCAACTTCTCTCTTCTACCTTGTTCAATATTTTCTCATAAAGGAGGGTTTTCCGATGTTTCTGCGGGTGTGCATAAACATTAAAAATTGATTTTAATGGCCTGCAAGTCATTTTCATGAAAATGCCAGCTGCTCTGTTGTTGGAGATATACGTGGCAAGACCACCGCTTGGCCTGCCCGATTTGTTTAATTTTTCAGCACTAATGTGATATAATAAGTAGCCTCCTAATTGGATCGGGTCTACTAGCTATGTTTCTTGCAGTATGATTATATAATAGTTGCAGCAGGTTATTGCTGAGAACCCGTCTGTAATGATAGTTTTCCCTCCAGCGATGTTCCAAGACATGATGGTGACTGCCAAACTCTGATCTGCATTTTCTGCATTGCAAATGCTAGGTCAATTATTCCTTCTCAAATTTGAAGTGTGAGCCATCCACCTCCGTTCATCCTGAACTCCATTTCGTGCAGTTGGGAGGTTAATGGAAGGTTTTGAATTAAGTTCCCCCAGTTAAACTGCCACTGTTCAAACTCCCCTGAATTCGGGCCCCATACGGATTTATGGGCCTTTGACTCCAATTTATTATTTAATTTTTCTCTAGTGCTTGACAGCAGGGGGAGAGGATCATGTAATCTGGATGGTTCTGACAGCAGTATGCCCCAAGTTTAGAATTGCTGTTTTACAGCCACGATTGATGTAGCGATTTCCCTTGTTCTCCAAGTTGTTGATGTTTGCTCTGGCCCGTTTTGAGAGCTACTGGAGGGGAATTTCACAGACATAAGGTCTGCGGATATGATCTTCTGAGTGGATGGCACCTCAGCCAGGATCCTCAGGATGTTGCCCCTATTCAAGCTATCCTGTTGGCCCCGTGATATATATTGTGGGGTTAGAAGGACCTGCCTTGATTCCCAGTCGTTCTCAATAGGATGGATGTATTGTGATTGGTGGGGTGATCTATAATCCTGTATAACGTTGGCCTTCTCGGCTTATCGCCCTCCCACTGGCTACTATTCGGGGCCATTTCTGATGTGTCCGTTTGTTTAGTTGAAGAAGTCTTATTTTGGTGTTCGGTTGCAAAAGTTTGTACATTTTGAAACGTAACTTTTGTAGTTGTAAGCCCGTGATTGTTAGTGATTGGACCACCCTAGAAGGATAGTTATAACTTGGGCTTGTTACCGAGGTTGTTTCCCTGCTAGTGATGTTAATGCCGGACTGTGTGCCATATGCTGAGGGAGGTGGCTTATTACACTGGCTAATAGGCTGTGCTTGAACCTCATCACTATTGTTCCGGGGCTGGAATTTGAGTTTCGACGGGTTGCACGATGTGTTGTCTGGGCGAGTTGCTGTAAATTGCAAGGCGCCAACTTGGGTGGATGATCTTTGGAGCACTGATTGCTTCTTATGCCTACCGGAAAAATTGGTACCCAATGACACTACCTGTGGAATATCTTTTGGTCTTAGTGTTCCTGCTATTGTCGTCCCCAGTGGGTCCTTCACAGGTGAATGTGCATCTGATTGGATTGCAGATTTTTCACTACCCATGTGTGTTTCTGCCATTGGACACCCCTGCCGCGAAACCAGGTCCATGAGCTCTTCCACCCTCATCTCCGAACAGTACAGTTTAGACTGAGATTGTTCAGTCAGCCGGTGCATTTTGTGTTCAACTGATGGCGGAGAGGCAGCAGGTTGAATGCTGCAGGTTGTTAAATGGACTGAGCCATTGGCTGCCCCTACCCTTGTAACTTTCACGTGATTTGGGGCCTGCGGATTTCCTAAAGACCCAAAGACCCAGGTTTGTGGTTTCTGGTGCATATGGGGTAGAAATTGCCACTAGCAGCTTTGGTATATGTTTTTTTCCTTGCCTTTCTGGCTCGCTTTTTTTGTCTCTTAGATGGACGTTTAGGTGTTGGGTCTAAATGCTCGTTTGCACACTCTGAATTTGTAGGCACTGTTTTTTCCGACTGTGCTGATTCGTCTGTACAAATTGAGCTTATTGAAGTTAATTTTTCCTTCTGTATCCCCATTACAGTGGCGGGATCAACATCTGAAATATTTAAGAGTGCGAAAGGCTTACTTTGGGCTTTTGAATCGTGTAGCCACGGAAGGATGTACCCTGAATATTTGCCTCCTCTTTTACAGGACAACTTCTCACAGCTCCTAGAATATTTTGGAGTGTGGCTGTGTGAGACGGATCGTGCTTAGGATTCTTAGAAATAGAACCATCGCTCTTATTTGTTTTGACTTTCTCCAGTATCTCTGTTAAAATATTTGGTAACATGCTCAATTTATCAATGATTGCGCCACGGTTGCAAAAATCTTGCTGTTGATTGGTATTGCACTTTTGCTCAGTAGGCCGGATGGCCAGCAGATCCAATTTACGATTGATATCAGCGATGTGAGTGGCCATAACATTCATTAGATCAATTTGTAAATCAAATTTATCGGATTGCATATTAAGAACTGTTGTTGAAGTGTGTAGAGCGTTTAGAAGTGAGGTGTGTAGTCGAGTGAGGTCCCCCAAATTACAACTAGTAATTCTAACTTGAGGGGGAATTTTGAAAAGAGTTTTGTTTTTTCTGTTGGTGGCCACTTGGGTGGTATTGTTGGTAATTAGAGTAGCCAGATTACTACTTTCCGTTGCTCCAACATCTGGTTGTAGTTTGCTCATGCCACTGGAAACTTCAATGATTGAGTTAGAAGTTCTTTCTTGTTGCAGTATGGCCGAACTGTGTTTGCCGTTTTCCGGCAATGACGGTTGGTTTAGATACTGTTCATTAGGATTTGTTAAGTCAAAGGTTTTTAAGTCCAGTGCCTCACCCAGAGCTTTGTTATTTGTTATAGAGAGTGGCTGCAACCAAGAATCCTCCATACTTCCTGTGGATGCATCAAAGCTGATGTCCAGTCTCTCTTTGATCCCATAGGTGTCAAAATTTGACCACGTGTTGGGGGTCGACTGTTGGCGAATTCCCGCATACACAAGGTCGCTGAATGCCTCTGTCAAGTTGCCACTGATGATTTGAGGCACAGTGTTACTTAGGTTGACAGACGTGCCCTGTTGTTGATCACCTTGAAGAGTTTTCCCCTCCTGGGTGTGAACCTGAGCCGTGATCAGGGTACTTCCCACCTGCAAGTTTCTGCTTGTAACCCCGGGGTGGTGCTGACATTCATGGACTAAGCTTGTGTTATTCTCTTCAGAAGATTGCTGGTTTGGATTTTCCTGGAGGGGGAGATCCACTCCCAAATGCTGAGTCGAGTTTGTCGATGCATCAAACCCCGACTGCCTTATACCCAGTGTTTGTGGTACCATTGGGGTTGGAAGGCCCGCGTCGGTATCCAGATTTGAGAAGAAAGCTGCTGCTGGATCTTTTAGAAATGCAAACTGGTTGGTGACTCCTTACTTCTTAAAGTAGACCTGAAGAGGAGTGAGAGGAGACACCAGTTGATCAAGACCACTGCTTTGCGGACCCTGTGCATGGTATTTTTCTTTCCTTTGGGCCATCCTTTGGGGTCTTTGAGATCTGGTTTTGCCTCTGTTGGGACTCTAACATGACCCGATCTCATGCCGGCTATCTCTTGTCCCAGATTCCTTTAGGGGAATCGCGGTCTGCTTATGCCTGATGAGTTGATGAGTTAATCTCAAAGATTGGGAAAATCGGTGAGCAGGTCACCCAGGACACTCACAAGCCGCACCAAGACCTGGCTGGGTGGCTTCCGTGTGGCCCGGTGCACTCACTCTGCAGCTGTTGACTATGATGGCTGCGCTCACTTTGGCTGATAGACAATAGGCGAGGCCCTAAGCACAGGGCCTCCTGTTGGATTAATGGAGAGTGGAATGCAAAGCAGTGAGCAGGTGTGCCTGATAAGTTGAACTTTCTGGAGTCAAAAGACTGCCAGATCTTGGACACTGAGGCAATGGGTGAACGGGGCATACAGGACGCTCACAGGCCGCACCCAGACCTAGCTAGACCGCTTCCGTGTGGTCCTGGTGCACCCACTCTGCAGCTGTTGTCTAACAAAGCTGTGCTCACCTTGTCTGATGGACCGATTGGAGGACCTTTTGGTGCAAGGCCTCCTGCTGGGTTTGATGGAGATGGAGAATGGAGTGCTCTTGAGGTGATGGGGTGGATGCTGGCCTGGGGAGGTGAGGGGGGGACATGGCCCGGGCGCGGCCTATGGCGGGATCCATGCAGGGTGAGGCTTGAGGGAGATGGCGCGTAGTACTCAGGAGGGTGATACGTAGGAGACCAGCTGCAGGGGAGATAGGGTGGGTCCTTAGTGATCAGTGGCTGCGGTTGCAAGGGGGGCCACCAGGCAGAGAAGGACAGGGACCAGGGGCGCGACACGGAGGTGCAAGAAAGCAGGCTCTCAGAGCGTGCCGCAGATGCAGTAAGGCTACGTAGCCTACACCACCAATCTCCAAACACGCTCTGGATACACTCGAACCCACCACCTCGCGAACCCTGCACCCTGCGCCGCTCCATGCCAGCTAACCATCACCATCCACCGACCACCACCCTCCTCATCTCACCTCCCCTCCATGGGAGACACCAAAAGCTACTGACCCCCACCGACCTCCCAACCCTTTCACACCTCAACGCCTTGACACCTCTACCCCCATCCCCCACAAAAGGATCCTCTTCACCCTCCACTCACTCCACTCACTGCGACTGCTCCGACTGCTCCGCTGCGACCACCGTGACTTCTGCGAGTTTTCCTGGTCTTTCCTGGTCTTTCCTGGTCTTTCCCAGGTGGTAGTAGCGAGGTCAGGGCCGTAAATGTTGCTGGTTATCCCGCTTCCTTCATCCCCATTCTTCCCCCGCTGCCGGCTGCTAGATTATGAGGGTTGCGGCTAGCAAGTTGTGGACGATCGAGGCATGGGCGGGTCAAACGCTCACCAGGTCCCCGTACTCCCGTGAAGCCACCGGAACCAGTTAAGTGCGCCTTGCCGGCGGGCGCCGCTCCCTTTCGCTTCCTCTCGCTGCTCCTGCTGCCGAGTGCTGCGCTCAGAACACGGCTCTTCCTCTTCCGGTCACTCCCACTGGCACCACCTTCCACAGACTTGCAAAACAGAACTCAAGAAAGACGCAAACAGTCACAGTTCAAATCGGCAAGGAGTGATGGCACATAAATCATGTCAATGTACATTCCCCACTTACCAAGGGAAATTAGTGACCTATAACTGTATCCAAAGAACAATATAAGCCCTTTCACATCTATGTTGGACACCTTCACATTACAGACTGCAATGAGGCACCAGTATCCATCATACACTGAAGAAAACTAGCTTCTGGGGGGAAGATGCAAACATACACATTTACCCAGACAGATGGCAGAGGACAGCGATCCATCACCTACTTACCTTTGGCCTGGAACACTGAGGAATAGTGGTCTGCTGCATAGAACTTACACCCAATAAAACAACAAACAGTACATGATTGTTTAATGTACACAGCCATATGTGGTCCCTGCAGAGCAAGTGGTTTGTAGATTCCACCCAGTTGTGTCATAAGGCTCTGGCCCAATAGGCAAGGCACGTCAGTATACAACACATGACATGTCAAGACAAACAATCTCTCATCTACTGTGTGACACATGGCTCATCCCTGATTGTCAGGAGGAGCTGGCAGTACCTCACTCAATCACTTGTCAATGGAACTGGCTGTAATATGCCATGTCTTCATCCCCTTGTGGCTGCTGTGCTACCCTCAAATGCCGAGCAAGCTCTGGGTAGGCCACCACCAGGATGTGGGCCATTAGGGGGGGTCATGGTACAATCAGCAACCCCTCCCAGCTGGGCCTCCTATATCTTCTGGGCCCAGAGTCTCAGGTCTTATTCTGCAGTGGGTGCTCCGCTGGCTATGGACCCCCAGGGTCCATAGGACACTCCTTTGGACATATGTGTCAATCCTACAGAGATGACATCTAACAAAGAAATGCTTTGTAGATTTTCTGCTATGTGACCACTACTGAGTTACATATCATGGTCTCCCAGGAATCAACACGCTGTCTGCACTGTAGGATTGTCATTTATGCAATAGGCCTGTACAGGGCCTGTGGGAAGGTGAGAACAGAGCTGTGAGAGTAATGGACCTGTCATGAGCCAAAGACACATTGACAATGATGCTCAGTGCACATATGGACTAGCCTAATGACTTATCTCTGTACCCATTCATAATGTGATCAAAGAAATGAGGCATTCTGGGCAGGCTTTTACACCAAAGCCTTATATCACCCACATGACAGGATCTGCTGGGGTACAAGGAGTGGGCACAGTGTCAAAGTTGCAAAGCCACAGTGACTTCATACCAGCCTAACCTAGGCCCCATACTGGGAGATACATTTGTCAGACCCTGGTTTCTGCAGGCTGAGCAGACTGCATGACAGTACATCATAGAGCCAACAGAAATTTGGCATAATTTGGCATGTGGTGTGTGTGGCAGCCAGAAGGGCAGAGTGAGTCATGATATGACACAACAGTTTAGCAAGGGCAGATGTTTATAGAAATCTCTGTGGCACCATACACATTGCTCACATTACTCTCAACTGTCTCATACAACATGCAAACGCAACTCAGGCGGTCATGCTCATACATGCTGTCTCACATATAAAACAATCGTGAGGAAAGAGTTGTCAATGGATTGCTGTAATGTCACCTCACCTAGTTATGTGCATCCAACACAAGGTAGATAGAGGAACACAAAAAACACATACACCACAATGTGAATGAACTCAACATACAGCACTTGCCACCAATACCTGCACATTATACATCCCATTGATGCCACACATACTGCACCTACAGGCACATGGGTAGTCAACCTGGCACACATGGGCACAATCTACCTTGTGAGGAGGGAAAGGATGGTGAAGTACATAGAAAAATGTGTACTTGAAGCACTTACCTGCTCCTCTTGTGAACCATCGAGCTGTCCATACAGGGGTCGGGCCTCAGTCATCTGCCACTCCAGCTCCTCTGGAGAGAAGGCAGGGTCCCTATCACCTGCTAGATGTGGCATGATTGCTCCTGCAGGCGGTACACAGCAGCTCAGTAGTAGAGGTCTTTCTGTCAGCAGTGTCAGATGTCAAGTGAGGGAACCTGCAGAACTGCCCGTGGATACAGTAATGGGCCCGTGACTGTCACTGGCAACAATGTTAGCCTATGCCTGTTTCCATTGCAGTTGCACCCGGCTTCCACCATGACGACTTCCGGTGATGGTCATGGGTGGTTCCTAATGTCCAGTGGAGTCAGTCAGGCCTGAAATACGAAATTGGGCTTTAAAAACGGTCACCCTTTGGAAAATGTTGTTTTGTCCTAACTAACATGCTTATCCTGTCTTGTCATGTAAGACCTACTACTCAAATACCATTGTAGTATGTTGCAGGGCACAGATGGCATTTTACAGTGGGGCACAGCCCACCCCATCAAAGGTTATTTTTGCGGTCGGGATATCCAGTCACATTTTGAGGGGCATTTGTGATGGACTTCTTTGAGTTAGGTCCAGATACATGATGCGTACACATGTGTGGCAAACCATGGGGGTCACATGTGACCCTTATGTCATTGGCAGATGTGATGTGTACTGTTTGCCATGTCCATCCCTTCTAAAATGTCTTGTCACATGTTATCATTGACATGCATCATGTATGTAGCTGGGGACACAATGACTAATATCAGAACTCATATCTTGTCATATTTAGGTACCCAGGAAGAGGGGGGATGCATCAACCACCTGACTACCATCCACTGCCAGACCTACAGACCATGGAAGAACGCCACATCATACTCCTATATCATCTGAATGGTCAAACAAAAGTGGACTTATGTCGTCAGTTGGAGCCACATTTGATGACAGCTATTAGTTAGCCAACCAGCATACCACCCATTGCACAAGTCATGTCAGTATTGCACTTCCTAACCACAGGGTCCTTCCAACATATAGTGGCCCTAGCTGCTGGTATGTCTCAACCTATGTTCAGTCTGGTGTTGAAGGATGTTCTCTCAGCAACTGTTGAAACACATTGACAGCTACGTCCAGTTTCCCTGACGTGAGGATTTAGGCCATGTGAAGACTGACTTTTATAGTTCTGCACACCTCCACGTGGTGAGGGCTATTGACGGCGCACATGTTGGCTTGGTTCCACCGCATGCCAATGAACAAGTATACCACAACAGAAAGAACTTCCATTCTATCAACATCCAGGTTGTATGTTTGGCAGACCTATTCATTTCCCAGGTCTGTGCCCAATATCCGGGTTAAGGCCATGATTCCTTCAAAATGCAGAACAGCACTATCCCCCAACTGTTGTCACAACTGTACCCAGAGAGGGCCTGGCTGGTTGGTAAGTCACATCTGTCATATTTGTGTGTGCTAGGTCTAGTGCCACAATTCTGATAAGTGGGACTCATTATTGTACATATATCCCATTCCTTAACGGGATACTCTGTATATTCAAACCTTCCTTGGTTGTTGACGCCACCTAGGAATCCAACTATACCAGGGGAAGTCTGCTTCAATGAGGTCCGTAGAAGAAAAAGGTGGTTAGTAGAGCGAGCTTTTGGGCTTCTAAAGCTCCACTCACCCTGAAAAGTATACCAGACCACTGTGGCATGCTCCACAACATTGCCCTGCATAGGAATATCCTATACATCCCAGAGGAGGGGGAGCCTGTAGTGCCATCAGGAGAGCCTCCTGAAAACCAAGTGAGGATGACAGCAGTGAAGAGGAAGAAGCTGACTTGCAGGAAGATCTCATCAATAGTTACTTTTCATGAGTGTAAGTATGTCATGTGACATAATGACTGTGGCTGTACGAAGAACTGTAATATTCAACCAAAGGGTCCTTGAAGGATTAGCCTTTGACATATCTGCACCTTGAGGTAACTACATTGTTTGTGTCAGTCTCATTGCAATGTACTTTCCTTTCCAGATGCTTGCCATATGAATTGTGTAATAGGATGTTTTCAAGCCTATACTCCTTGTTTTGTCTTTGTCCAGGTACCTTCACCATGACTTCCTTATGTGGGTATTTTAGAGTTGTGACTTTGGCAGGTATGTGATCCTGTTCTGACATAGGAAGTGGATATGGATTGCTCTAGGTAATGCAAGTCACAGATGTGGGATGTATGAGACCTGTGTCAAGTCAGCTTGAACAGTGTTTGTGTGGAAGGTCTGAAGCACACATTGTACAAGTTTATTGTGCCAGGGGTGGGCCAATTGCATTGTGTGGGTGATCATATGGGCATGACATATCATCAAGTGCAAGCAAGACATTCACCCTTCACATAGGATAAACACTCTTCTTGTATGACCTGTATGTAGCTGTAGATGTGTTTCATCATTGCAGGCAACAGTGTCTGTGCCACAACACCGACATAGGTTTGTATCATACCACCGGATGCATGGTTATTGACTTTTGATGGACCTGTGATCAGGGACTGTTGTACTTTCCGATGCCAGTAGCTTGGTTTATGTGATGTTAAATTACTTTGGTTTGGTATGTGATAAGGCTCAAGCTGGCAACACCATTCACTTTTCTGTTTACCTATTGTACAGGACAATGTAGAACAAGGCCCTTTCTTCTGTGTTCTGGGGGACACATTTACCTAGACACAATATGTGTCAGCCATTCTTTACTCAGACAGTACAGACATATAGATAGCCCATATGCTGTACAGTGAAATAAAATGGTTGGTGTGACCAGACACTTGTAGCAATATGTTTGTGTATGTTGGTAGTAATCCTCAGAGGGACACTGTACATGTTACATATCTCTCTTTGCATTACTATCTTGTGTCTTCCTCATTTATTTCACATAGTCTTAAATTTCTACATAATAAAATGTGGAACAAAAGCAAGCAGACAATAGCTCTGTTACAATTGTGCTTTAAAATTAATTGGTCATTGTTGAAAAGAACAGTGACGGGTTCAGTCATGATGGATGAAATTATTGGAGTAGATGCAACACAATTGTCAGTCCAAAGTCCATAGGAAATGGAAAGTGGTTGAAGAACAGTCAACACAGTGAATATGTGGCACACAGAGGAGTTTTTCTAGGAAGAAGTCACTTGTTGGCAGTGGTGGGTGTCTTGCCATCTGCACCTCCTGGAGTCTTTGTTGGACATCCCCGCATGATTGGGGGGTGATCTGCTGCTAAAGAGTCGGGTGTCTGTGGCGGGTTCTTCCACTGAGAGGGCCTCCTTTCCAGTGGTTGGCACCGATGAAGGAACAGGTGTTGCTGCACCAAAGGAAGGGGTAGATTGTTGTTGAGGATCCCTGATCAGAGTACTGTTAATGTCCCTCAATACGCTGTTAAGGAGGCCATATTGGTGTTGTGGGCCTCCCACTGTTAAAGCATATCCCTATGTAGGACCATCTACAGCTGCTTGATCTCCTTGAGTTCTGCAAGTATCAGGCCCATCATGCCTCAGGACTCCTGACAGAAATCCAACATGTGGCTGTCGGTGTCCTGGCCAGGAGCAACCCCAATGGCCTTACCCACTGGCCCACAACATCCCTCCACACACCTTACCATCAGGAGCCTGTGTCCTTGCCACAGGGTGCCCACTACCACTGGTTCCAGGACCATCACTGTCCAAGTTGTGGTGTTGTTACTCTGGATTCTGGACTGGAGGGTGCAAGATGGTTGCCACTGTCCTAGAGACAGAGGTGGGGGGGGCGAATGGCTGCCTGTGAAGTTGAGGCAACCAGACTAGGAGGTGTTGATGTAGCCACATTAAGGCT